>NC_061510.1:250356871-250503450 GCF_022539505.1 Lolium rigidum | reverse complement strand
AGGCGGCCGTAACCCTTCGTGAGGATTCCTCTGTGGCTTAGGTCTTCGGGACGAAGGGTTTCGCAAAGAAAAGGAGGCGAAAGAGGCTGAGGGGGCCCCACACCACATGGTGGCGCGGCCAGGCCATGGGCCGTGCCGCCCTATGGTGTGGGCCCACCTTGGGTCCACCTGGCTCCCCCTTCTGGCTTCCTGCGTCATCTGGAAAAATAGGATTTTTGGTAAAACTTTCTTCCACAGTTGATCTTCCGAAATATTGCATCCTGACGGTGCTTTTTCCAGCAGAATCCTGGCTCCGGTGCTCGATCTCCAAATAATCATGAAACATGCAAAATAGATGAAATAACATAAGTATTGTGTCCCAATATGAAATATATCAATGAATAACAGCAAATTATGATATAAAATAGTGATGCAAATTGGACGTATCAGGCATCCCCAAGATTAGATGCTTGAATCTTCTTGAAATATGCAGGGATGAACCACGGGAGCATCCCAAGCTTAGACTTTTCACTCTTCTTGATCATATTATATCATCCTACTCTCTTGATCCTTGAAAACTTCCTTCACACCAAACTCAAAACAATCTCATTAGAGGGTTAGTGCATAATCAAAAATTCACATGTTCAGCAAGCACACAATCATTCCCAACACTTCTGGACATTACCCAAGGCTACTGAAATTTAATGGAGCAAAGAAATCCACTCAAAGACAGTAAAGGAGGCAATGTGAAATAAAAGGCAGAATCTGTCAAAACAGAACAGTCCGTAAAAATGAATTTTTTCGAGGCACTTAACATGCTCAGATGAAGAAGCTCAAATTGAATGAAAGTTGCGTACATATCTGAGGATTACTCATGAATTTTTACAGAATTTTTAGATTCTCCTACAGAGAGAACAGCTCAAATTCGTGACAGCTAAAAATCTGTTTGTGCGCAGAAATCCAAATCTAGTATCAACCTTCTATCAAAGACTTTACTTGGCACAACAATGCAATAAAGTAAAGATACAAAGGTATTGCTACAGTAGTAACAAGCACCTTGACTCAAATATAAAACATAAATTGCAGAAAATAAAATAATGGGTTGTCTCCCATAAACGCTTTTCTTTAACGCCTTTCAACTAGGCGCAGAAAGTGTAAATCAAGTAGCATCAAGAGAAGAAGCATCAACAGAGGAGTTGGGGGTTTTCTCAACAATTCATTGTATCTTATCTATGTAAGTTTCAGAAGCTTCTCTTTCATTACTTTTAGGCTTACTATCCTCCTCAAATAAATTTTCAGGAACAATCCAATCAAAATTCTTTTCTAGTGCCTCATGCATTCCTATGAGCTTATAAGGTATTGGTACTTTAGTCTCTGATACGTCTCCAACGTATCTATAATTTCTGATGTTCCATGCTAGTTTTATGACAATACCTACATGTTTTGCTCACACTTTATAATTTTTTTATGCATTTTCCGGAACTAACCTATTAACAAGATGCCGAAGTGCCGGCTCCTGTTTTCTCATCGTTTTTGGTTCCGGAAAGGTCTGTTCGGGCAATATTCTCGGAATTCGACGAAACAAAAGCCCAAGGCCTTATTTTCCCCGGAATGTTCCAGAACACCGAAGGAGAGCCGGAGGGGGGCCAAGGGGGACCCACACCATAGGGGGGCGCGGGTCCCACCCTGGCCGCGCCGCCATGTGGTGAGGGAGCCCTGTTGCCCCTCCGACTCCGCCTCTTCGCCTATAAAACCCCTCGTGACCTAAAAACCCGATACCAATTGACGAAACTCCAGAAAGACTCCAGTGGCGCCGCCGCCATCGCGAAACTCCGTTTCGGGGACGAAGTCTCTGTTCCGGCACGCCGCCGGGACGGGGAATTGCCCCGGAGTCATCTCCATCGACACCACCGCCATCTTCATCGTCGTTGCTGTCTCCTATGATGAGGAGGGAGTAGTTCTCCCCCGAGGCCGAGGGCTCTACCGGTAGCTATGTGGTTCATCTCTCTCTCCCATGGTGTGATCTTTATGTGATCATGAGCTTTGTATCACTATTAATCTATGTGCTACTCTAGTGATGTTATTAAAGTAGTCTATTCCTCCTCCATGATGTAATGTTGACAGTGTGTGCATCATGTAGTACTTGGCGTAGGTTATGATTGTAATCTCTTGTAGATTATGAAGTTAACTATTATTATGCACTCTATAGGTTACTTTAATATGAACTCCGGATTCACTCTCCACGGTGTGACGGTGACAGTGTGCGCATCGTGTGTGATTCCTTTATGAAGTTGTGGAGCTTGTTTACTCCGGCTTGAGGGTGCTCTTGTAGCCCTACACAATGAATGGTGTTTGTTATCCAACAAGAGGGTGTGAGAAAGTAACACAAGTGAAGAAAAGTTATTTATTTATGTGATCATTGTTGAGAGTGTCCACTAGTGAAAGTATGATCCCTAGGCCTTGTTTCTAAGCATTGAAACACCGTTTCCAACAAGTTCCGCTACATGTTTACTTGCTGCCATATTTATTTCAGATTGGTATTACCACTCATATTCATCCATATCATTTGCATCTTACTATCTCTTCGCCGAACTAGTGCACCTATACATCTGACAAGTGTATTAGGTGTGTTGGGGACACAAGAGACTTCTTATATCGTAATTGCAGGGTTGATTGAGAGGGATATCTTTGACCTCTACCTCCCTGAGTTCGATAAACCTTGGGTGATTGATACGCCTCTGACGTATCGATAATTTCTTATGTTCCATGCCACATTATTGATGATATCTACATATTTTATACACATTATATGTCATATTTATGCGTTTTCCGGAACTAACCTATTGACGAGATGCCGAAGGGCCAGTTCCTGTTTTCTGCTGTTTTTGGTTCCAGAAATCCTAGTAAGGAAATATTCTCGGAATCAGACGAAATCAAGGCCCAGCCTCCTATTTTCCACGAAGCTTCCAGAACACCCGAGAGTCGCCAGAGGGGGGCCACAGGCCCACCACACATGACCCTGGCGCGGCCAAGGGGGGCCCGCGCCCCCCTATTGTGTCGTCGCCTCGTTGCCCCTCCGACTCCGCCTCTTCGCCTATATAAAGGTCCCTGACCTAAAACTTCGATACGGAAAAGCCACGGTACGAGAAACCTTCCAGAGCCGCCGCTATCGCGAAGCCAAGATCTGGGGGACAGGAGTCTCCGTTCCGCACGCCGCCGGGACGGGGAAGTGCCCCGGAAGGCTCCTCCATCGACACCAGCGCCATCTTCATCAACGCTGCTTGTCTCCCATGAGGAGGGAGTAGTTCTCCATCGAGGCTCGGGGCTGTACCGGTAGCTATGTGGTTAATCTCTCTCCTATGTACTTCAATACAATAATCTCATGAGCTGCCTTACATGATTGAGATTCATATGATGATGCTTGTAATCTAGATGTCATTATGCTAGTCAAGTGGGTTTTACTTATGTGATCTCCGGAGACTCCTTGTCCCACGTGTGTAAAGGTGACAGTGTGTGCACCGTGTGGGTCTCTTAGGCTATATTTCACAGAATACTTATTCACCGTTATGAATGGCATAGTGAAGTGCTTATTTATATCTCTTTATGATTGCAATGTGTTTTGTATCACAATATATCTGCGTGCTACTCTAGTGATGTTATTAAAGTAGTTTATTCCTCCCGCACGGTGTAATGGTGACAGGTGTGTGCATCCGTGTTAGTACTTGGCGTAGGCTATGATTATGATCTCTTGTAGATTATGAAGTTAACTATTGCTATGATGGTATTGATGTGATCTATTCCTCCTACATAGTGTGAAGGTGACAGATGTGCATGCTATGTTAGTACTTGGTTTAGTTGTGTTGATCCGTCATGCACTCTAAGGTTATTTAAATATGAACATTGAATATTGTGGAGCTTGTTAACTCCGGCATTGAGGGTTCGTGTAATCCTACACAGTTAGTGGTGTTCATCATCCAACAAGAGGGTGTAGAGTCTAGCATCTATCTATTTATTCTGTTATGTGATCAAAGTTGAGAGTGTCCACTAGTGAAAGTCTAATCCCTAGGCCTTGTTCCTAAATACTGCTATCGCTGCTTGTTTACTGTTTTACTGCGTTACTACTACTGCGTTACTATTGCTTGTTTACTGTCCTGGGCAAAGCACTTTTCTGGTGCCGTTGCCACTGCTCATACTTATTTATACCACCTGTATTTCACTATCTCTTCGCCGAACTAGTGCACCTATTAGGTGTGTTGGGGACACAAGAGACTTCTTGCTTTGTGGTTGCAGGGTTGCATGAGAGGGATATCTTTGACCTCTTCCTCCCTGAGTTCGATAAACCTTGGGTGATCCACTTAAGGGAAACTTGCTGCTGTTCTACAAACCTCTGCTCTTGGAGGCCCAATATTGTCTACAAGAATAGAAGCACCCGTAGACATCAAGCTATTTTCTGGCGCCGTTGCCGGGGAGGAAAGGTAAACGGCACACACACACCGGACCCCGGCAACAAGCTATTTTCTGGCGCCGTTGCCGGGAGGAAAGGTAAAAGGCTCTCATACTCCGGTCCCGTGTAAAGTACTTTTCTGTTGCCATTGTGTGTGTGCTCGAAGCTATTTCCTTTAGATCCCGCAATTGCATCTTTTTGTTTCTTGTTTACACTAGTTTGGCATAATGGACAACAATGAGCTTCTTATTCTATTTCCTGATTTAAGACATGGATGGTTTGATGCGAAAATTAAAAAACCCATGGAACATATTAGTATGAACACTTTTAATACCATTGTTGCTAATGATATAGAAAGTTCTAAACTTGGGGAAGCTGGTTCTGATGAGCATGATCTTTTTAGTCCCCCAAGCATTGAGGAGAAAATTTTCTTTGATGATGCTTTGCCTCCTATTTATGATGATTATAATGATAGTAGTCTTTTAGTACCGCCTATTATGGAGGATAAATTTGATTATGATTACAATATGCCTCCTATATTTGATGATGAGAATAATAATGATAGCTACTTTGTTGAATTTGCTCCCACTATTACTAATCAAATTGATTATGCTTATGTGGAGAGTAATAATTTTATGCATGAGACTCATGATAAGAATGCTTTATGTGATAGTTATATTGTTGAGTTTGCTCATGTTGCTACTGAAAGTTATTATGAGAGAGGAAAATATGGTTGTAGAAATTTTCATGTTACTAAAATGCCTCTCTATGTGCTGAGATTTTTGAAGCTACACTTGTTTTATCTTCCTATGCTTGTTACTTTGCTCCTCATGAACTTGTTTATTTACAAGATCCCTTTTCATAAGAAGCATGTTAGACTTAAATGTGTTTTGAATTTGCTTCTTGATGCTCTCTTTTGCTTCAACTCTTATTTCTTTCGAGTGCATCATTAAAACTGCTGAGCCCATCTTAATGGCTATAAAGAAAGAACTTCTTGGGAGATAACCCATGTGTTTATTTTACTACAGTACCTCTATTTTATATTTGAGTCTTGGAAGTTGTTACTACTGTAGCAACCTCTCCTTATCTTAGTTTTGTTGCATTGTTGTGCCAAGTAAAGTCTTTGATAGAAAGGTTGATACTAGATTTGGATTGCTGCGCGATAGCATGCATTTCTTTGTCTGTCACGAATTTCGACCTGCCTCCCTGTAGGTAGCTCAGAAAATTAAGCCAATTTACGTGCGTGATCCTCGGATATGTACGCAACTTTCATTCAATTTGGGCATTTTCATTTGAGCAAGTCTGGTGCCTCAATAAAATTCATCTTTACGGACTGTTCTGTTTTGACAGATTCTGCCTTTTATTTCGCATTGCCTCTTTTGCTATGTTGGATGAATTTCTTTGATCCATTAATGTCCAAGTAGCTTTATGCAATGTCCGGAAGTGTTAAGAATGATTGTGTCACCTCCGAACATGTTAATTTTTATTGTCCACTAACCCTCTAATGAGTTGTTTCGAGTTTGGTGTGGAGGAAGTTTTCAAGGATCAAGAGAGGAGTATGATACAATATGATCAAGGAGAGTGAAAGCTCTAAGCTTGGGGATGCCCCGGTGGTTCACCCCTGCATATTCTAAGAAGACTCAAGCGTCTAAGCTTGGGGATGCCCAAGGCATCCCCTTCTTCATCGACAACATTATCGAGTTCCTCCCCTGAAACTATATTTTTATTCGGCCACATCTTATGTACTTTACTTGGAGCGTCTGTGTGCTTTTATTTTTGTTTTTGTTTGAATAAATGCTTGTGTGGGAGAGATACACGCTCTGCTGGTTCATATGAACACATGTGTTCTTAGCTTTTATTTTTCATGGCGAAGGTTGAAACTGCTTCATTAATTGTTATATGGTTGGAAACGGGAAATGCTACATGTAGTAATTGATAAAATGTCTTGGATAATTTGATACTTGGCAATTGTTGTGCTCATGTTTAAGCTCTTGCATCATATACTTTGCACCTATTAATGAAGAAATACATAGAGCTTGCTAAAATTTGGTTTGCATATTTGGTCTCTCTAAAGTCTAGATAATTTCTAGTATTGAGTTTTGAACAACAAGGAAGACGGTGTAGAGTCTTATAATGTTTTCAATATGTCTTTTATGTGAGTTTTGCTGCACCGGTTCATCCTTGTGTTTGTTTCAAATAAACCTTGCTAGCCTAAACCTTGTATCGAGAGGGAATACTTCTCATGCATCCAAAATCCTTGAGCCAACCACTATGCCATTTGTGTCCACCATACCTACCTACTACATGGTATTTCTCCGCCATTCCAAAGTAAATTGCTTGAGTGCTACCTTTAAATTTCCATCATTCGCCTTTACAATATATAGCTCATGGGACAAAATAGCCTAAAAACTATTGTGGTATTGAATATGTACTTATGCACTTTATCTCTTATTAAGTTGCTTGTTGTGCGATAACCATGTTCTCGGGGACGCCATCAACTCTTTGTTGAATATCATGTGAGTTGCTATGCATGTCCGTCTTGTCCGAAGTAAGAGAGATCTACCACTTTAATGGTTAGAGCATGCATATTGTTAGAGAAGAACATTGGGCCGCTAACTAAAGCCATGAATCATGGTGGAAGTTTCAGTTTTGGACATATATCCTCAATCTCATATGAGAACACTAATTGTTGCCACATGCTTATGCATTAAAGAGGAGTCCATTATCTCGTTGTCCATGTTGTCCCGGTATGGATGTCTAAGTTGAGAATAATCAAAAGCGAGAAATCCAAAATGCGAGCTTTCTCCTTAGACCTTTGTACAGGCGGCATGGAGGTACCCCTTTGTGACACTTGGTTAAAACATGTGTATTGCGATGATCCGGTAGTCCAAGCTAATTAGGACAAGGTGCGGGCACTATTAGTATACTATGCATGAGGCTTGCAACTTGTAAGATATAATTTACATAACTCATATGCTTTATTACTACCGTTGACAAAATTGTTTCATGTTTTCAAAATAAAAGCTCTAGCACAAATATAGCAATCGATGCTTTCCTCTTTGAAGGGCCTTTCTTTTACTTTTATGTTGAGTCAGTTCACCTATTTCTCTCCACCTCAAGAAGCAAACACTTGTGTGAACTATGCATTGATTCCTACATACTTGCATATTGCACTTGTTATATTACTCTATGTTGACAATTATCCATGAGATATACATGTTACAAGTTGAAAGCAACCGCTGAAACTTAATCTTCCTTTGTGTTGCTTCAATACCTTTACTTTGATTTATTGCTTTATGAGTTAACTCTTATGCAAGACTTACCGATGCTTGTCTTGAAGTACTATTCATGAAAAGTCTTTGCTTTATGATTCATTTGTTTACTCATGTCATTACCATTGTTTTGATCGCTGCATTCATTACATATGCTTACAATAGTATGATCAAGGTTATGATGGCATGTCACTCCAAAAATTATCTTTGTTATCGTTTACTCGCTCGGGACGAGCAGAACTAAGCTTAGGGATGCTGATACGTCTGCGACGTATCGATAATTTCTTATGTTCCATGCCACATTATTGATGATATCTACATGTTTTATACACATTATATGTCATATTTATGCGTTTTTCGGAACTAACCTATTGACGAGATGCCGAAGGGCCAGTTCTCGTTTTCTCGCTGTTTTTGGTTCCAGAAATCCTAGTAAGGAAATATTCTCGCAATCGGACGAAATCAAGGCCCAGCCTCCTATTTTTCCACGAAGCTTCCAGAACACCCGAGAGTCGCCGAGGGGGGCCACGAGCCCACCACACATGACCCTCGGCGCGGCCAAGGGGGGCCCGCGCCCCCCTATTGTGTCGTCGCCTCGTTTCCCCTCCGACTCCGCCTCTTCGCCTATATAAAGGTCCCTGACCTAAAACTTCGATACGGAAAAGCCACGGTACGAGAAACCTTCCAGAGCCGCCGCCATCGCGAAGCCAAGATCTGGGGACAGGAGTCTCTGTTCCGGCACGCCGCCGGGACGGGGAAGTGACCCCGGAAGGCTCCTCCATCGACACCACCGCCATCTTCATCAACGCTGCTGTCTCCCATGAGGAGGGAGTAGTTCTCCATCGAGGCTCGGGGTTGTACCGGTAGCTATGTGGTTAATCTCTCTCCTATGTACTTCAATAAAATAATCTCATGAGTTGCCTTACATGATTGAGATTCATATGATGATGCTTGTAATCTAGATGTCATTATGCTAGTCAAGTGGGTTTTACTTATGTGATCTCCGGAGACTCCTTGTCCCACGTGTGTAAAGGTGACAAGTGTGTGCACCGTGTGGGTCTCTTAGGCTATATTTCACGGAATACTTATTCACTGTTATGAATGGCATAGTGAAGTGCTTATTTATATCTCTTTATGATTGCAATGTGTTTTGTATCACAATATATCTGCGTGCTACTCTAGTGATGTTATTAAAGTAGTTTATTCCTCCCGCACGGTGTAATGGTGACGAGTGTGTGCATCCGTGTTAGTACTTGGCGTAGGCTATGATTATGATCTCTTGTAGATTATGAAGTTAACTATTGCTATGATGGTATTGATGTGATATATTCCTCCTACATAGTGTGAAGGTGACGAGTGTGCATGCTATGTTAGTACTTGGTTTAGTTGTGTTGATATGTCATGCACTCTAAGGTTATTTAAATATGAACATTGAATATTGTGGAGCTTGTTAACTCCGGCATTGAGGGTTCGTGTAATCCTACACGAGTTAGTGGTGTTCATCATCCAACAAGAGGGTGTAGAGTCTAGCATCTATCTATTTATTCTGTTATGTGATCAAAGTTGAGAGTGTCCACTAGTGAAAGTCTAATCCCTAGGCCTTGTTCCTAAATACTGCTATCGCTGCTTGTTTACTTGTTTTATCTGCGTTACTACTCTTGCGTTACTACGCTTGTTTACTCGTCCCGGGCAAAGCACTTTTCCGGTGACGTTGCCATCGCTCATACTTATTTATACCACCCGTATTTCACTATCTCTTCGCCGAACTAGTGCACCTATTAGGTGTGTTGGGGACACAAGAGACTTCTTGCTTTGTGGTTGCGGGGTTGCATGAGAGGGATATCTTTGACCTCTTCCTCCCTGAGTTCGATAAACCTTGGGTGATCCACTTAAGGGAAACTTGCTGCTGTTCTACAAACCTCTGCTCTTGGAGGCCCAACACTGTCTACAAGAATAGAAGCACCCGTAGACATCAGTGATTCACTTAAGAGAAACTTGCTGCTGTTCTACAAACCTCTGCTCTTGGAGGCCCAACATTGTCTACAGGAATAGAAGCGTGTGTAGACATCAAGCTATTTTCTGGCGCCGTTGCCGGGGAGGTAAGGTAAAAGGTATTCACATCCTCCGACTACTAAGCTATTTCCTAGCATTGTTGCCGGTGTGTGAGTGCTCGAAGCTATTTCCTTTAGATCCTGCAATTGCATCTTTTTGTTTCTTGTTTTTATTTTCACTAGTTAGGCTTAATGGAAAACAACAAAAAATTTAGAGATCTTTATGAACTTTATATTGAATTAGGACATGATGTGTTTGAAGAGAGAATTAAAAAACCCATGGAACTTTGTTTGCAAAATAGTTGTAGCAATGTTATTAGCATGAACTCTTTGAACACTATTATTGCTAATGCTATGGAAGAATTTAAGCTTGGGGAAGCTAGTTGTGATATTTTTAGTCCCCCAAGTTTGGAGGAATTTTTTTTCTTTGATGATACTTTGCCTCCTATTTATGATTATTATACTGATAGTGGTATTTTGGTGCCACCTACTATGGAGGATAAAGTTTATTATGATTATACCATGCCTGGAATTTATGATGATTACAATGATGGTTGTGATAGTTTTACTCCCACTATTACTGATAAAATTGATTATGCTTATGTGGAGAGTAATGATACTTTTATGCATGTGAATAAGAATGCTTTATGTGATAGTTATATTGTTGAGTTTGTTCATGATGCTATTGAAAATAATTATGAGAGAGGAAAATATGGTTGTAGATATTTTCATGTTACTAAAACACCTCTCTTTTTGCTGAAAATCTTGAAGTTGCGCTTGTCTTGTCTTCCTATGCTTATTGCATTATGCTTACATGACTTGTTTATTTACAAGATTCCTTTTCATAGGAAGTGGGTTAGGCTTAAATTTGTTTCATACTTTCTTTTTGATGTTCTCTTTTGCTTCAACTCTCATCCTTATATGAGCATCATTAAAATTACCGAGCCCATCTTAATGGCTATAAAGAAAGCACTTCTTGGGAGATAACCCATGTTTTATTTTGCTACTGTTTTGTTGTGTCTTGGAAGTTGTTACTACTGTAGCAACCTCTCCTTATCTTTACTTTATTTCATTGTTGTGCCAAGTAAAGTCTTTGATAGTAAGGTTGATACTAGATTTGGATTTCTGCGCAGAAACAGATTTCTAGCTGTCACGAATTTGAGTAGATCTCTGTGTAGGTAACTCAGAAAAATCTGCCATTTTTCGTGTGTGATCCTCAGATATGTACGCAACTTTCATTCAATTTGAGCTTTTTCATCTGAGCAAGTTAAGTGCCTCTAAAAAATTTGTCTTTACGGACTGTTCTGTTTTGACAGATTCTGCCTTTTATTTCGCATTGCCTCTTTTGCTATGTTGAATGGATTTCTTTGTTCCATTAACTTTCAGTAACTTTGGGCAATGTCAAGAAGTGTTAAGAATGATTATGTCACCTCTGAATATGTGAATTTTTGATTATGCACTAACCCTCTAATGAGATTGTTTTGAGTTTGGTGTGGAGGAAGTTTTCAAGGGTCAAGAGAGGAGGATGATATAATATGATCAAGAAGAGTGAAAAGTCTAAGCTTGGGGATGCCCCCGTGGTTCATCCCTGCATATTTCAAGAGGACTCAAGCATCTAAGCTTGGGGATGCCCAAGGCATCCCCTTCTTCATCAACCACTTATCAGGTCACCTCTAGTGAAACTATATTTTTATTCCGTCACATCTTATGTGCTTTACTTGGAGCGTCTGTGTGCTTTTACTTTTCGTTTTGTTATCTTAGTTCTCTGAATAAATTGGATCCTATCTTGTGTGGGAGAGAGACAAGCTCCACTTTTTCATATGAACACTTGTGTTCTTCATTTTTCATGATCATGACAAAAGTTAAAAACTGCTTTGTTCATTGTTATTTGGTTGGAAACAGAAAATGCTTCATGTGGTAATTGGTATATTGTCTTGAATAATTTGATACTTGGCAATTGTTTTGCTCAAATAGATCATGTTTAAGCTCTTGCATCATGTACTTTGCACCTATTAATGAAGAACTACCATAGAGCTTGTTGAAATTTGGTTTGCATGATTGGTCTCTCTAAAGTCTAGATATTTTCTCGGTGAAGTGTTTGAACAACAAGGAGACAGTGTCGAGTCTTATAATGCTTGCAATATGTTCTTATGTAAGTTTTGTTGTACCGGTTCATACTTGTGTTTGCTTCAAACAACCTTGCTAGCCAAAGCCTTGTACTGAGAGGGAATGCTTCTCGTGCATCCAAATCCTTGAGCCAAAAACCTATGCCATTTGTGTCCACCATACCTACCTACTATGTGGTATTTCTCTGCCATTCCAAAGTAAATTACTTGAGTGCTACCTTTAAAATTTCATTCCTTGTCTTTGCAATATATAGCTCATGGGAAAATAGCTTAAAAAAACTATTGTGGTATTGAATATGTTGCCTATGTATCTTATTTCTTATAAGTTGCTTGTTGAGCGGTAACCATGTTTCTGGGGACGCCATCAACTATTACACCTTTGTTGAATATCATGTGAGTTGCTATGCATGTTCGTCTTGTCTGAAGTAAGGGTGATTTATCACGATCAAATGGTTTGAGTATGCATATTGTTAGAGAAGAACATTGGTCCGCTAACTAAAGCCATGAATCATGGTTGAAGTTTCAGTTTGGACATTAATCCTCAATCTCTTATGAGAATATTATCTGTTGTTGAATGCTTATGCATTAAAGAGGAGTCCATTATCTGTTTTCTATGTTGTCCCGGTATGGATGTCCTTAGTTGAGATCTATCAAAAACGAGAAATCAAATGCGATCTATCTCCTTGGACCTTTGTACGAGCGACATAGAGGTACCCCTTTGTGACACTTGGTTGAAACATATGTAATGCAGTGATAATCCATGTAAATCCAAGCTAATTAGGACAAGGTGCGAGCACTATTGGTATTCTATGCATGAGGCTTGCAACTTATAGGATGTCTTATGCATAACACATATGAATTATTACTACCGTTGACAAAATTGTTTCTATGATTTCAAAATAAAAGCTCTAGCACAAAAATAGTAATCCATGCTTCCCTCTGCGAAGGGCCATTCTTTTACTTTATGTTGAGTCAGTTTACCTACTTCCTTCTATCTTAGAAGCAAACACTTGTGTCAACTGTGTGCATTGATTCCTACATACTTGCTTATTTGCATTCATCATATTACTTTGTGTTGACAATCATCCATGAGATATACATCCATGAGATATACATGTTGAAGTTGAAAGCAACCGCTGAAACTTATATCTTCCTTTGTGTTGCTTCAAAACTTTCTACTAAGAATCTATTGCTTTATGAGTTAACTCCTATGCAAGTCTTATTGATGCTTGTCTTGAAAGTACTATTCATGAAAAGTCTTTGCTAAATGATTCGGTTGTTTAGTCATTATCTTTACCATTGCTTTGAATCACTTCATTCATCTCATATGCTTTACAATAGTATGATCAAGATTATGTTAGTAGCATGTCACTTCAGAAATTATTCTTTTTATCGTTTACCTACTCGAGGGCGAGTAGGAACTAAGCTTGGGGATGCTTGATACGTCTCCAACGTATCTATAATTTATGATGTTCCATGCTAGTTTTATGACAATACCTACATGTTTTGCTCACACTTTATAATGTTTTTATGCATTTTCCGGAACTAACCTATTAACAAGATGCCGAAGTGCCAGTTCCTGTTTTCTGCTGTTTTTGGTTCCAGAAAGGCTGTTCTCGGAATTCGACGAAACAAAAGCCCAAGGCCTTATTTTCCCCGGAATGTTCCAAAACACCGAAGGAGAGCCGGAGGGGGGGCCAAGGGGGACCCACACCATAGGGGGCGCGGGTCCCACCCTGGCCGCGCCGCCATGTGGTGAGGGAGCCCTGTTGCCCCTCCGACTCCGCCTCTTCACCTATAAAACCCCTCGTGACCTAAAAACCTGACACCAATTGACGAAACTCCAGAAAGACTCCAGGGGCGCCGCCGCCATCGCGAAACTCCGTTTTGGGGGACAAAAGTCTCTGTTTCGGCACGCCGCCGGGACGGGGAATTGCCCCCGGAGTCATCTCCATCGACACCACCGCCATCTTCATCGCCGTTGCTGTCTCTATGATGAGGAGGGAGTAGTTCTCCCCCGAGGCTGAGGGCTCTACCGGTAGCTATGTGGTTCATCTCTCTCTCCCATGGTGTGATCTTTATGTGATCATGAGCTTTGTATCACTATTAATCTATGTGCTACTCTAGTGATGTTATTAAAGTAGTCTATTCCTCCTCCATGATGTAATGTTGACAGTGTGTGCATCATGTAGTACTTGGCGTAGGTTATGATTGTAATCTCTTGTAGATTATGAAGTTAACTATTACTATGCACTCTAGAGGTTACTTTAATATGAACTCCGGATTCACTCTCCACGGTGTGACGGTGACGGTGTGCGCATCGTGTGTGATTCCTTTATGAAGTTGTGGAGCTTGTTTACTCCGGCTTGAGGGTGCTCTTGTAGCCCTACACAATGAATGGTGTTTGTTATCCAACAAGAGGGTGTGAGAAAGTAACACAAGTGAAGAGAAGTTATTTATTTATGTGATCATTGTTGAGAGTGTCCACTAGTGAAAGTATGATCCCTAGGCCTTGTTTCTAAGCATTGAAACACCGTTTCCAACAAGTTCTGCTACATGTTTACTTGCTGCCATATTTATTTCAGATTGGTATTACCACTCATATTCATCCATATCACTTGCATCTTACTATCTCTTCGTCGAACTACTGCACCTATACATCTGACAATTGTATTAGGTGTGCTGGGGACACAAGAGACTTCTTGTATCGTAATTGCAGGGTTGCTTGAGAGGGGTATCTTTGACCTCTACCTCCCTGAGTTCGATAAACCTTGGGTGATTCACTTAAGAGAAACTTGCTGCTGTTCTACAAACCTCTGCTCTTGGAGGCCCAACACTGTCTACATGAATAGAAGCATGCGTAGACATCAGTCTCCCCCTCACAATTGGCTTCATTAGTGTACTTTAGCCTATCTTTTTCCATCTTTTCAACGGTACTTGCAAAATTGGTATAAAAGCCAAGCATCTTATGTTGAATAAAGACTTTTCTAGCTTCTCTAGCTACATCACCAAATTCTTTAAAAAGAGTTTCTAAAACAAAATCTTTCTTCTCTCCTTCTTCCATATCACAGAGTGTAAGAAACATGTGTTGCATTATAGGATTAAGATTAACAAATCTAGCTTCCAACATGTGCACTAATTAGGAGCAAGTTCCACCAAGGATCTATCTTCAAAATCTTTAACCTTACTAACATGAGTGAAAAATTCTTCTATATTATCTCTTCCAATGATAGACCCACGCCCTACTGATATATCTTTCAAAGTGAACTTAGGGAGAAGCATGATGAAATAAACTAAGGTAAACTGATAAATAAAGTAAATGCAAGTAACTAATTTTTGTGTGTTTTTAATATAAAGAAAGCAAACAAGACATAAAATAAAATAAAACAAGACAATAAACAAAGTAAAGAGATTGGGTGTGAGAGACTCCCCTTGCAGCGTGTCTTGATCTCCCCGGCAACGGCGCCAGAAAAATAGCTTGATGACGCGTGAAGCACACGTCCGTTGGGAACCCCAAGAGGAAGGTGTGATGCGTATAGCAGCAAGTTTTCCCTCAGTAAGAAACCAAGGTTATCGAACCAGTAGGAGATGAAGGCCACATGAAGGTTGTTGGTGAAGGAGTGTAGTGCGGTGCAACACCAGGGATTCCGGCGCCAACGTGGAACCTGCACAACACAATCAAAATACTTTGCCCCAACTTAACAGTGAGGTTGTCAATCTCACCGGCTTGCTGTAAACAAAGAATTAAACGTATGGTGTGGAGAATGATGTTTGCTTGCAAAGAACAATAGAGAACAATGATTGCAGTAGATTGTATTTCAGATGTAAAAAAATGGACCGGGGTCCACAGTTCACTAGTGGTGTCTCTCCAATAAGATAAGTAACATGTTGGGTGAACAAATTACAGTTGGGCAATTGACAAATAGAGAGGGCATAACAATGCACATACATATCATGATGACTACTATGAGATTTACTTAGGGCATTACGACAAAGAACATAGACCGCTATCCAGCATGCATCTATGCCTAAAAAGTCCACCTTCGGGTTAGCATCCGCACCCCTTCTAGTATTAAGTTGCAAACAACGAGACAATTGCATTAAGTACTGTGCGTAATGTAAACAATACAAATATCCTTAGACAAAGCATTGATATTTTATCCCTAGTGGCAACAGCACATCCACAACCTTAGGGGTTGCTGTCACTCCCCAGATTCAATGGAGACATGAACCCACTATCGAGCATAATCACTCCCTCTTGGAGTTACAAGTATCAACTTGGCCAGAGCCTCTACTAGCAACGGAGAGCATGCAAGATCATAAACAACACATATATGATAGATCGATAATCAACTTGACATAGTATTCCATATTCATCGGATCCCAACAAACACAACATGTAGCATTACAAATAGATGATCTTGATCATGATAGGCAGCTCACAAGATCTAAACATGATAGCACAAGAGGAGAAGACAACCATCTAGCTACTGCTATGGACCCATAGTCCAAGGATGAACTACTCACGCATCAGTCCGGAGGCGGGCATGGTGATGTAGAGCCCTCCGGTGATGATTCCCCTCTCCGGCAGGGTGCCGGAGGCGATCTTCAGAACCCCCAAGATGGGGTTGACAGCGGCGGCGTCTCTGCAACTTTTCTCGTATCGTGGCTCTCGGTACTAGGGTTTTCGCGACGGAAGGATTATATAGGCGAGGGGCAGAGTCGGGGGACGCCCGAGGGGCCCACCCCATATGGCGGCGCGGCCAGGGGTGGGGCCGCGCCCCCCTATGGTGTGGCCGCCTCGTGGCCCCTCTTCGTCTCCTCTTCGGTGTTATGGAAGACTCCGTGGAAAATAAGACCATGGGCTTTTGTTTCGTCCAATTCCGAGAATATTTCATGTGTAGGATTTACGAAACCAAAAACAGCGAGAAAACGGAAGCTGGAGCTTCGGCATCTTGTTAATAGGTTAGTGCCAGAAAATGCATAAAAATGATATAAAGTGTATATAAAACATGTGAGTATTGTCATAAAACTAGCATGGAACATAAGAAATTATAGATACGTTTGAGACGTATCAATGATCTCTAAATAGTATCTAAGGAGCGCACTTCCCTGGCTTTATAGATGCAACTAGGCTAGGTTACAAAAGTCCTAGTCAACTACATATTGGAGTTGTGTTCATGTAGGTCTCTTCCTTTCATGAGCTTTCCTTAGTTGATACACCTAGCTTCTTGGGCTTTGACTGCTTGTTGCACCTTGGGCTTCATGGACCTTTAACTGAACCACACCCGATATACCAATAGTAGTTAACCGTAAGGGTATGCCCACATCACCACCCCATTCAACTTTTTACGATGCAACTCATGTATCATTTCATGCAAGGTTACAACCCAATCTAGGATATATCAACCTTGCATGAAAGTTGCCTGAGTAGGACGCACCGCATGACCAGCATAGAGTTTAGTCTAATAGTAGCTGCTTTAGTGAAAATTTTGAAGCATACATTAAGAAGTCATATTGGTATATACTGTTGAATCTGTTTCGCCTGATTCACCTTTGGTAATAAAATAATTTTCCCAAAGTTGTTGTGGAGCTCAAGTTGTTCGGCATGCAGATCACCAAACAGCCCCAATAGATCATCTTTGATAATTCCCCAGAAATTTTGATAAAAATCGGTTGTGAAACATCAGGTCCAGGGGCCTTATTTTGCTCCATCTGAAATACAACCTTCTTTACCTCTTCCTTTGAATAAGGAGTAGTAAGAATGACATTTTCCTCAGCCGAAACATGGGGGATATCATCTATCCTAGATTCATCCAGGGAAATACCTGATTCCTCAGGGGCGCCAAATAACCCTTTGTAGTAAGTTGTAATATACAACTCCAGCTGCTCATAGCCCTCGGCCGTGCCCTTCTCCTGAACAAGAGAATGGATGAGTTCCTTCCTCTGTCTACCATTGGCGACACTATGGAAATATCTCGTATTTGAATCTCCTTCAAGCAGAAAATGAGTCTTAGATGTTTGGTACCACTTGAGTTCGTCTTCGCGGAGAAGACCAACTAACTTTGCATTATATTGACTCTTAAGGTCAACTTCCTACATTGTTAGCAGTCTTACTTTAGAGTTTGCCTCTAACTCTTCAATATTTTATTATAGACTAAGTTTCTCTTTTTTGAGTAGCCCAGTCTCGCCCACTGATGGCAACAACTCTGTGTGTACCAACTCGTTGGGACTTCAAGTGCAGAGTGTTGCAACAAGCGTCTTTTCTCCACAAGGGTGACTCGAGGGTTTGTATCGAACTCTCGGGGATTGGCTTAGAAGTTGAATTCCTTTTCTCCTCTTCTAGCAACCTGCAAAATAAAGTTATTTCATGTGTCCACAACTCCATCGTGTGGTTGTCAAGCACAAGGTTTCGTATTAGTAATAGGAAATACACACAATGCAAGTAGTTGCGGTTATAAACCTTTTCCCAGTAGTGTAGGTTCATGGGTTCACTTAATATTCCTCTCAACACTAGTGGTTATCATAGATAATAAAATACACACAATCATCATGCTTAACTGTGGTGACCCGGCATACCACTGCATGGTGTAGTATGCAAGTCTGATACAACACCAATGAAACACCGTTCCACTAGTATTATATCGCTCAGAGTGGTACAACAGAAACATATGCGGGTCCAAGGCATGTCTATAGAATTACAACATTGACTCAGTTACATAAGATCATCACAGCCTCCTACTTTACAATGAGGTAAATCTGCAAATAACTCCAGAAGAACGACTCGTAGTCTAGTCCTATCACGAACTCTATTTGTAGAGTATTTAACTAGCTACAGAGGCTAAGAATAGATTCTAGCTAAATAGGAGCTAGGTTTAGGAAGCTAGTTCCCTTCTATTGCTAATCTAGGTTTTCTCCTTGTTGGATGTGGTATCCGACTCTTCCGACAGGTTCTGTTCTCTTGAAGTAGTTGTTGACTCCTCGGCCTTCGAGTTGCACTTGTAGATCCTCCTTCGATGCCTCCATATCTAAGCGGGGATTTAAGAGTGGGATGAGTACGAGCGTACTCAACAAGTTCATTATAGGAAAGAGGTGTTTAATGCACTAGCTACGGCATTAGACCAGAAAGTCTAATACCAATGCAGGTTTTCATAATCATTTCTTCAAGAGGTTGCTTTTATTCAGAAGAACTATGTCCGTCGGCCTTCACCGGTTTACTAGAACTTCATGGAGCTCCTTTCCGGCAGCGTTCGCGAGTTCCATATCCCGGAACGAGGGAGTGACAGGTCACGGTTCTTTACACTCTGCGAGAGGTGTGTTGCTTTACCCATAAGAGATCTTAACCTTGGTGCCAACCGGGCATATTCCCGTCCACACTTCCTTTGGTGTGAGGCCCGGTATAAGGTCTAGCCAATCATGTTCCTCCGCTACCTCGAACACCCACCCTTTGTTGCATACCCCGACCACGGGTCCTCGTCGGTCCTCTTATACCACTTAAGGATGGACCCCGACCACGACAACGGTTTGGGACTCGTTAACCAAACTCCTTCGCCGGTAGCTGCAACCCATCATAGACCGCAATACCGTGGGGACTTTAGGCTTCCCCAGCCCACCGCTTGCACTTCGAGCGACAAGTGTCTACGGACTATGCCGTGGGGACTTAAGGCTTCCCCAGCCCACCGCTTGCCCTGACGGATACAAGTGTCTACGGTAAAGCGCATCCGTTGATGAACGAGAGGTGGAAACACTTTTGACTACTCCGTCCCACTCCGGATCTTATGGTTAACACGGATATTACGGCACAAGAATCACTGGCGACATTTGTTGTTTAATCCTAGATGGATATAAACCCGTGCAATGGAACCTCCACCATATCAACACAATCCATGGTTCCATTGCCCACCACTTAGTCATATTCATAGTTATGAAAGTAGTGGTTTTGATTTTTGTGCAATAGTGATAACCATAATACTTTGCAAGTAATTTGATAGAAATACTCAAATGACATGAGCAAGTGATGAACTTGCCTTTCTTGGCTGCAAGATTATGCGGGCAAGGTCTTCGATACGTAATAACTCCAAATTCTGAAATAGCATCATCGTCCGGTAAGGACGATGTTTAAAAGATTGGCAAGGATGCAATAATGCATAAGAATGAGATGCAATCGCTCTAAGCGTGGCCTAACCCCGATGATTTAGGATTAATGAGTGGTAATAATTGATTCAGGGTGTGTTGCACTTTTAGAGTGATTCACAAACAAGATTCTTATTCAGGTGTGTTTACTTGGTATCATGAACATGGAGATAATAAAGCACAGTAATCAATTAAGCACACAAAGAATGATAATTGGCCTAATGTTAACATGTAAAGAACAGTTGTCATTTTTAGTACTATATGGCATGGTTAATGATTACTTGTTATATTCTTCAAAAGAATAACTTTTGAAGAACATGTTCTTTAATATTGAACAAGTATGACAATTGGGTTTGTGGTTTGTTATAATTTATTATGGTTTCAAGTAGTTTACGGAGTAAGTATAAGATGGATCACAACATAGTTGGATTCATCAACAACTAGGGCTTGTTAGGTTGAGATAAGCTTAGGCATCCTAAGCAATTCATTATACATGGTTGTTGTCAAGGTTGGTTTATCTTGCTAGTGATAGCTGGCTAGGGTTTATAGGTCCTTATAAGCAGGGTTGGTGATGATTCCCTCTTTGCTTCAAAAGAATAACTTTTGAAGAACATACTTCTTAAATAATAAGAAGTATATCAATTAGGGTTGAAGTGATCTAGGTTTTACTGTTGGTTCTATTAAGTAAGGAGTAGTTGACCCTTGAATAGGATGGTTCATAATTATGAAGTATTTGTAGGGTTCAGTGGACTATGGTTATGTAATGCTAAATATTGGGCCTAGATGCTATTTGGGTTCATCACCATGGTGTGATGCTAAATAGGAATGAATAAGGATGATGGCTTTGGTAATAAGATCTAGGGTTTACACTTGGTTAACGCTATTTGATTATCTAGGTCTAATGAAGATGAACATATGGGATACCCATATATTAGTGATAAGTCTTCTACCTTTTATGTGGCCAAGACAAGTATCTATGTTCTAAATGGTTCTATGTCTTGAAATGAAAGTATCATGATCACATATTCTAACCTAGGGTTTAGGTTAGAGGCAGGTTAAGGTTCTCATGTAATATTAGAACTAGGTTTCTAAATGAATTTAGGGTTTAGGGTTACACATGAAATGATGAGTTCCAAGTTTTCTTCCATATGGAACTAGGGTTTACTATTTACCATGAAGTTTTATGTTTAGTAACTTCATTTTGAATTTGAAGTTATTAATAACTTCTAAAAATAATATTGAATTTGGCATTTATCATTTTTTTAAATAATTAATAATTAAGGTAATTATTAATTAGGGTTTGAATTCCACTAATAAAGATTTAACAAATTAACAAATAAAGAAAATTAACTTTAATGTTTTCTTTATTTTTCTTACTGGTTTTTATTTATTTTATACCTTTTTCCTAATTATTGGATTTTTAATTTAATTTAGAATTAGAAATAATGGCTTAAATAACAAGTATTAAATAATTGAATTTTTATTAAAAATAAAAATTTCATTTTATATTTTTATTGGATGGAGTTTTCTTTTCTAAGAATTTTAATATCTCATTTATATTTTTCTGACTTAAAATGAATTTTCTAAATTATTTTAAAGTTTACGGAATTATGAAATTGATTTAAAATGACTCTAAATACTAATGTTACCCGGACAGAACACCCACACAGTCAATGACTGGTGGGGCCGTGTCCACCTCACCTGCCACGGGGCTCTTGACCAAGTCAAAATAGCCACCGTGGCAAGGAGGCCACTGACCGGCGGCCAGGCGAGATCGCCGCCGGCGATAGGGTGTTCCCGCGGGCGTGAGAAGAGGCTCATTGGGCAATACTCACCGAGGCGAGTCTAGTGGTGGCGGCGCCACCCCTATTGGTCACCGGAGCGGCGGCGACGGTGATGCCCGACGGCGGTGTTCCCGGGCAAATGGTGCGGCGAGGCTACGGAGTGCTAGCGAGCCAGGCGAGCATGCTAGTTGGTAGAGGGGCTCACCAGGAGCACGACGAGCTTGACGGCGAAGCGAATGGAGCTCGGACGGCGACGAAATCATCCGAGAACCTGGCGGCAGTGATCGGAGAAATTGGCCAAATTCGCCAGTCCAGGGGCTCCTCATCTTGCAAGCTTCGACGAGAAGAACGAGGAGAGGATGGTGGTGCTGGGAGTATCCTCGGCGAGGCTCAGGGATGCCTTAATCACCGACGGTGAACGGAGGCCGGCGGGCTAGGGTTTCGTCGTTGGGGGAGAATGGAGCGAGAGAGAGGAAAAATGGAGGGCGTCCGGGCGTTTTATACCTTCTCCGCCGTGCGCCGGCGGTCAATATTGGCGGCGGGGACGCGGGACGTGGCGACGTCGGCTCGGTGGCGAGCTCCTGTGCGCCCGGAGGAGAAGACGAAGACGACGACCTCCCTCCTCGTCTTTATCCATCGCGAAGGGGTACGGGCCGGTGCTCGGGTGGTGTTTCGAGCTGGGCCAGGCTGCTTACTGGGCTGTGTTGCTGGGTTGCGGCTGGGCTGCACCATGGGCTGCACGGCCAGGTGAGCCAGGTAATGTTTTTCCCTTCTTTTCTTTTTCTGTTTTACTTTCTGTTTTCTATTTTGAATTCTGTTTTATTTCACATCTGTTTTGCAGGATTCTTAATGCATGGATCCTTTTGGGAGTTTATAAAGATAATGATATAGCTTCATATAAGATCTTAAAAATATTATATATGTTTAATTACACCCTTGTTTATTAAATGTTATTAGAGATTGGAAATGGGCATCTATATAGTCAAAAATTTCAATATCAATTTAAGTTGGTCCAAACTATTTTCCAATTGGCCCTTTTAAGTACATGTTGGTAGTTAGGTTTATGTTACCTTGCAAGAAACAACTTTCAATGCATAGTTCATTATTTAGCTTCTATTTAAGAATATGATCCCATGACATTATTTCATGTGATCATGGTTGTTAAGGATTTGGGAAATTGTTTAGGCTATCTTCCAGTATTAATCTCTTCTACTAAACCCTTTCGTTTAAAATGGTTAAGATGGATCTTATTCCTCTCATTAGACTTCTATTTATCTGAAAACAGTAGTTAGTTGCACCTATGTAGCATGGCTTGAGAAATAGGTTAAATTGGTATCTGGATTCATTTTAGGGTTGGCTGAACAATTCCCTTATTCCTATTTTAGCTTAGGCATGGTTTTAGTTTTATATTATGATCACCATAGTGATACATAAACTAGGGTTTGAGATTTACTTCTAGGGTGTAGAGATGAGATGACACCATATTGCATGTGATAGGGTTTAATCTCCCCTAACCATGATAAGGTGGTTATTTACTTAACATTTTATGTTCTCCTCTAGTTATGATGATATTGAGAATTAGTTTTATCTTCTACCAATTGGCTTCTATTATTAAACTCAATTTAGCATTTAAGTAACTACAGTGGTTGTAGTTCTTTTTATAGTTAACTTTGGTCCTATGGATTGATGATTTCTCCCATATAAAGTATGGAGTTTTACTCTAAAGCTTTCTTAGATGAAGAACAAGTGGAATGTATGTGTGGTAGAATTCTACTTGTGATCACCAAGTGGTTCACAAGTTAAGGTTTAGGATATAAGCCTATTGTTGCATACTAATGATCTCCCCATGATTTCATGTGGTGAATGATATCTACTTATCCTATTAGGGTTTAACTTATCCTCACATTTCTCAAGGGCATGATCATGGTTTAGGCATGATCAACTTGTTCTTAATATCTTTACCTCAAGTTCTTAGGGTTTATGATCATCACTCAATCTATAATGATCAAGGTTTGGCTTCCTATGATATCTCTCATTTAATAGGTTTCCCACTCTCAAGATTAAGTGTTGTCTTGATCAATTAAATATATATACTTTCTTTTATAGTTTTTTGAATGGGCATGGTTATGGTTGTCTCAATTATCTTGAGTATAACACCATAGGTTGAGCTTTCTCATTTAAGAATGGTTATTCTAGGGTTTATGGTGTACTCCTAATATCTCCTTAGGTATCTAGGCTAAGGTTTCATTTGGCTAGTTTAATTGGGTTAGTCTCTTCCTCATCTTATCAATTCATGGATATGGTATTATACCATGTGATAATGGGTTATCTCACCACTCCAAGGAAAATGGTTTACAACCTAATACTTTAGTTCAAAGGTTGTCCTTTATTCTAAAATAGATAAAGCTATGATTTGTATGATTGGTCTCTCTCATTTTGGAAAGGACTTTAATACTAACCTGAGGTTAGGCTCTATAGAGATTGATGTGATCCTCAATGTCTATGTTAAATATAAAGGGTTTATCTCTCTAGGAATTATCTTGAATAATATCCTAGTGTTCCTCTCAAAGATGATGATTTGAATACTTTGAGGTATATCCAAGGTTTAGCTCCAGGTTTGTTATTGCTTTACTAATAATTAATATAGAACTCTCACCTCTCTGGTTTTGATGTATAATAATTTGAGATGGAGAAGAATTATATTCCTTAGTTGGATCTCCTTGTGATAATTCCAATATTGAAGTGGAATGAATACCATGAGGTTTCATGGTAGGATCATGGATAGTTTTAAGACATGGAAAAGATAAGTGAAGAATGGTTTCTCCATTTTATTGTTACTTGATTTGCAATTGAATAAATGTTCTTAGGTTATGGCAATGATTACCATATTATGATCTGTTGTTTGATCAAGTAGTTGATCATTGAGTAAAGTGTCGTTGTGTTGATTATTAGATCCATTTGATCTAACCCCTTAGATCAAATTATCTCTACCCAAAACAAAGTTTTAACAAAGTCACATTGAGGTTTATAGCGCTTGACTTGATGAGCTACTTCAATTCCACCAAGGTCAAGTGAAACTTCGCTATCTTGTGATCTGTTTTACTTTAAAGCGCGAAAATTCCCAGATTTTCTATGCATGAATGCAATGCACACATCTGTTTCCTCTAATTTTGTAACCCCATTACCTGGGATATTACAGTCTCTACCCCTTAAACTAAACTTCGTCCTCGAAGTTTGATATCTCTCACGTTTCGGAGTGTGGATCTGACTTGTGCAGACAACTTCTTTTCTCGAACTCCGTGGTGATCTCACTGGATATAATTGAATATATCTCTTGTCCAGATTCTTCCTGGAATCCATTAGAGTTTGTCTCTGAACATTAGTTTCTAACTCCAGTTCTATGATTTTCTTCCGGGAATCTAATAATACTTGTCTCTGAACCATGGTTCTTACTTTGATTCATTGATTTCTTCCAACTATTATAATCTTGTTTCCTATCTCATTGAAGATCCAATGATTGGGACTTCTTCTTGTCCTGACAGTCTTAATTGAGGACTAATTGGATAACAATCTCCTATTTGAAAAAAATAGGTCTTTGTTATCCCTTACTACCAAAACTTCAATATTGGGACTTAGTAAGATACTTACCATGGAAATGGTCTTGATGGTTGATTCCTCTAAGAATGGATTAGACTCATTTAGTCCATCCAATCATGGTTTATAATTGATACTTATATCTAATTTGGTTCCTTTAGGTTCCATGAAAGGAATCTTTCAAATAGACTTTAGTTTTGGTATGGTCAATCTCCTTCGGTCTTTGGCCTTTTTGAGCTATATTTGGTCTCTGATATTTCCTTAATTCAACTTCTTTAGCCTTAATTTACTTGAGCTATCCATACTTTTGAGTAAATCTTACTCACTTTCTCAAGTTATAGTCCACTTCTTACTTCCTCGAGGTATGAACCTCGGCTTCGAGTCCGACTTCCTTCGAAAGTATTGTTCAATCAATCTTATGAAAATAAGATCGAACTTCCTCTCAGTTCAGACCTTCTTCTTCTATCTTGCTCAAAGTATTGAGTCATTGTAATCCAACTCAATCTTTACTCTACCCCTTAGAGTTCACTTATGTTCTTCAACTCCTTTTCTTCCAACTATTGGACTGATAATTAGAACATTTGTTTAAGTCTAGTTTACGATTTATATTCCTCTATGGTTTTACGAAGAATCTTTGTGGTGTATCCACTCAATTGTGGATATCCAATGTGAATCCTTCGACCAAATGAGTATAGATCTAGCTATATGGCTGACAAAATTTTGATTTGTTCACAAACTTTTGTTACAACTAATTAAATCGTGGACTATTTGTAATACCAACTGATACCAGCTGTGGTTATTATACCAACTGTGGCTATTTGATATTTAAAAAATGGATTCTATTATAGGTTCTGGTCAACTGGACGAGACATCTTCTACTTTATCTCGCAGTATTGATATTATACCAATTGTGGTCTTCTGATATCAACTATGGTCTTCTTATATCTGCTATGGTTTCATATATCACCTTCCTTCATTCAGGGTTTATTTTGCAAGAAAACCACTAGCTGACACTATGAATATAGTATCCGAAGTGATTTCCCATGCATTCCCTCTTCTATGTTGACTATGGATCTGCTTCAGCTTCACCATAATCATTATATTTCTCACCTTCATGCTTCTCATGTACTAAAGTACTCCTATGTTGAGGTAAAGCATGAATGTTGATTGGCACTTCCTTCAGAGTATTGTGGTTGCTTCCCACAACTTTGCTTCCTTTTTCTGATGAACCTTCATCTTGTCTTCAAAATATTCAGAATTCGTCACTTCCTCACACGAATACCATTACCCTCTAGATCTATAACATCAAGTAAGAACTTGATATAGCAACATGCATTTGCATATCAAAGTCAAACTTCATGTATGGATCTAGTCAAACAATGAAAATCCAATAAAATCCAAGAAGATTCAGCTTTGTGCTTATAATACACACCATCATAAGCCTGATTATGATTAGTTGAGTAAGACATCTCTAAACATCAGGCTGAGATGTGTAGTATAGAACACCACATAATATAGGTTTATATCGTGATACTTAGCACGAATATAGGGAATTCTACTATTTGTCTCAACATTTACCTTAATTGCACAATTGCAATGAGATAAACTTGATACAAAGTGGTCTGGAATAGTTCAAGTTAACCTAGTTTTCTTTGGAAGTACTACTTAACTTCCATTTTTGTTGAGGACTATCTCACATGATATGTCTAGGTTCTAATATGGCTACTCTAAACACATATCTATTGGAATATAGCTCCTATACATTCCAAGTGTTTCTATCATAAGCCTATGGTCATGATGTGCTTGGCACACTTCCCATATTTTTGGAACACAATTCTTGCACTATTGTTTAGCACTTGGCTTCTTATTGTACTCCTCCTAAATATTTATAATGTTCTATTCCATCACATAATGATTCTCGGGTGAATCATATATGATTAACTATCTCTACCATGTAAGTAGACATATTTTATTCCTATCTCTCTTCCTTACCTCCCATGATTGACTCATCATGATCTATACTACTTCATATAACTCATATTTATCACTTACTATCAATTGTTTCACATATCTAGATAGTTTTACTTACTCATTACTTAACTTGGTCTACATCTTCTATTAGGATATCTTAATTATCTTCATCAATTGATATTACTCCTATTACGAGTCTGGATAACTCTTATTTAATCATAACATTGTGTTGGTACACATCTTCCAATAGGATATCTTCCTTATGGTTGTATCCTCTCTTTGGACTACCATGTATTGTATACCAACTGTGATCTACTCATCTATTGTTTTAAGGACTTAATGGTGTACTACATGCTTGGGATTAGCTAACTAACTTTACTTAGGAAAGATAGGTAGGAAAGTGTTGACTCAAGTGTGTCGGGATTATTCTCAAGTGAATATCCATCTCAAGTCATAACAAATATTTGGTTTACCTAAGACAACTTCCTATAGACACTACCAATCCTATAGGTCTCCTTTAAAGGGTTTTAATCCTAGGGTCAAAGCATTTGCTCGATACCAACTCGTGGTGACCCGGCATACCACCGCATGGTGTAGTATGCAAGTCTGATATAACACCAATGAAACACCGTTCCACTAGTATTATATCGCTCAGAGTGGTACAACAGAAACATATGCGGGTCCAAGGTATGTCTATAGAATTACAACATTGACTCAGTTACATAAGATCATCACAGCCTCCTACTTTACAATGAGGTAAAACTGCAAATAACTCCAGAAGAACGACTCGTAGCCTAGTCCTATCACGAACTCTATTTGTAGAGTATTTAACTAGCTACAGAGGCTATGAATAGATTCTAGCTAAATAGGAGCTAAGTTTAGGAAGCTAGTTCCTTTCTATTGCTAATCTAGGTTTCTCCTTGTTGGATGTGGTATCTGACTCTTCCGACAGGTTCCTGTCCCTTGAAGTAGTTGTTGACTCCTCGGCCTTCGAGTTGCACTGTAGATCCTCCTTCGATGCCTCCATATCTAAGCGGGGATTTAAGAGTGGGATGAGTACGAGCGTACTCAACAAGTTCATTATAGGAAAGAGGTGTTTAATGCACTAGCTACGGCATTAGACCGGAAAGTCTAATACCAATGCAGGTTTTCATAATCATTTCTTCAAGAGGTTGCTTTTATTCGGAAGAACTATGTCCGTCAGCCTTCACCGGTTTACTAGAACTTCATGGAGCTCCTTTCCGGCAGCGTTCGCAGCTTCCATATCCCGGAACAGGGAGTGACAGGTCACGGTTCTTTACACTCGCGAGAGGTGTGTTGCTTTACCCATAAGAGATCTTAACCTTGGTGCCAACCGGGCATGTTACCCGTCCACACTTCCTTTGGTGTGAGGCCCGGTATAAGGTCTAGCCAATCATGTTCCTCCGCTACCTCGAACACCCACCCTTTGTTGCATACCCCGACCCCGGGTCCTCGTCGGTCCTCTTATACCACTTAAGGATGGACCCCGACCACGACAACGGTTTGGGACTCGTTAACCAAACTCCTTCGCCGGTAGCTGCAACCCATCATAGACCGCAATACCGTGGGGACTTTAGGCTTCCCCAGCCCACCGCTTGCACTTCGAGCGACAAGTGTCTACGGACTATGCCGTGGGGACTTAAGGCTTCCCCAGCCCACCGCTTGCCCCGACGGATACAAGTGTCTACGGTAAAGCGCATCCGTTGATGAACGAGAGGTGGAAACACTTTTGACTACTCCGTCCCACTCCGGATCTTATGGTTAACACGGATATTACGGCACAAGAATCACTGGCGACATTTGTTGTTTAATCCTAGATGGATATAAACCCGTGCAATGGAACCTCCACCATATCAACACAATCCATGGTTCCATTGCCCACCACATAGTCATATTCATAGTTATGAAAGTAGTGGTTTTGATTTTTGTGCAATAGTGATAACCATAATACTTTGCAAGTAATTTGATAAAAATACTCAAATGACATGAGCAAGTGATGAACTTGCCTTTCTTGGCTGCAAGATTATGCAGGCAAGGTCTTCGATACGTAATAACTCCAAATTCTGAAATAGCATCATCGTCCGGTAAGGACGATGTTTAAAAGATTGGCAAGGATGCAATAATGCATAAGAATGAGATGCAATCGCTCTAAGCGTGGCCTAACCCCGATGATTTAGGATTAATGAGTGGTAATAATTGATTCGGGGTGTGTTGCACTTTTAGAGTGATTCACAAACAAGGTTCTTATTCGGGTGTGTTTACTTGGTATCATGAACATGGAGATAATAAAGCACAGTAATCAATTAAGCACACAAAGAATGATAATTGGCCTAATGTTAACATGTAAAGAACAGTTGTCATTTTTAGTACTATATGGCATGGTTAATGATTACTTGTTATATTCTTCAAAAGAATAACTTTTGAAGAACATGTTCTTTAATATTGAACAAGTATGACAATTGGGTTTGCGGGTTTGTTATAATTTATTCTGGTTTCAAGTAGTTTACGGAGTAAGTATAAGATGGATCACAACATAGTTGGATTCATCAGCAACTAGGGCTTGTTAGGTTGAGATAAGCTTAGGCATCCTAAGCAATTCATTACACATGGTTGTTGTCAAGGTTGGTTTATCTTGCTAGTGATAGCTAGCTAGGGTTTATAGGTCCTTATAAGCAGGGTTGGTGATGATTCCCTCTTTGCTTCAAAAGAATAACTTTTGAAGAACATACTTCTTAAATAATAAGAAGTATATCAATTAGGGTTGAAGTGATCTAGGTTTTACTGTTGGTTCTATTAAGTAAGGAGTAGTTGACCCTTGAATAGGATGGTTCATAATTATGAAGTATTTGTAGGGTTCAGTGGACTATGGTTATGTAATGCTAAATATTGGGCCTAGATGCTATTTGGGTTCATCACCATGGTGTGATGCTAAATAGGAATGAATAAGGATGATGGCTTTGGTAATAAGATCTAGGGTTTACACTTGGTTAACGCTATTTGATTATCTAGGTCTAATGAAGATGAACATATGGGATACCCATATATTAGTGATAAGTCTTCTACCTTTTATGTGGCCAAGACAAGTATCTATGTTCTAAATGGTTCTATGTCTTGAAATGAAAGTATCATGATCACATATTCTAACCTAGGGTTTAGGTTAGAGGCAGGTTAAGGTTCTCATGTAATATTAGAACTAGGTTTCTAAATGAATTTAGGGTTTAGGGTTACACATGAAATGATGAGTTCCAAGTTTTCTTCCATATGGAACTAGGGTTTACTATTTACCATGAAGTTTTATGTTTAGTAACTTCATTTTGAATTTGAAGTTATTAATAACTTCTAAAAATAATATTGAATTTGGCATTTATCATTTTTTTTAAATAATTAATAATTAAGGTAATTATTAATTAGGGTTTGAATTCCACTAATAAAGATTTAACAAATTAACAAATAAAGAAAATTAACTTTAATGTTTTCTTTATTTTTCTTACTGGTTTTTATTTATTTTATACCTTTTTCCTAATTATTGGATTTTTAATTTAATTTAGAATTAGAAATAATGGCTTAAATAACAAGTATTAAATAATTGAATTTTTATTAAAAATAAAAATTTCATTTTATATTTTTATTGGATGGAGTTTTCTTTTCTAAGAATTTTAATATCTCATTTATATTTTTCTGACTTAAAATGAATTTTCTAAATTATTTTAAAGTTTATGGAATTATGAAATTGATTTAAAATGACTCTAAATACTAATGTTACCCGGACAGAACACCCACACGATCAATGACCGGTGGGGCCGTGTCCACCTCACCTGCCACGGGGCTCTTGACCAAGTCAAAATAGCCACCGTGGCAAGGAGGCCACCGACCGGCGGCCGAGCGAGATCGCCGCCGGCGATAGGGTGTTCCGCGGGCGTGAGAAGAGGCTCATTGGGCAATACTCACCGAGGCGAGTCTAGTGGTGGCGGCGCCACCCCCTATTGGTCACCGGAGCGGCGGCGACGGTGATGCCCGACGGCGGTGTTCCCAGGCAAATGGTGCGGCGAGGCTACGGAGTGCTAGCGAGCCGGGCGAGCATGCTAGTTGGTAGAGGGGCTCACCGGGAGCACGACGAGCTTGACGGCGAAGCGAATGGAGCTCGGACGGCGACGAAATCATCCGAGAACCCGGCGGCGGTGATCGGAGAAATTGGCCAAATTCGCCGGTCCGGGGCTCCTCATCTTGCAAGCTTCGACGAGAAGAACGAGGAGAGGATGGTGGTGCTCGGGAGTATCCTCGGCGAGGCTCGGGGATGCCTTAATCACCGACGGTGAACGGAGGCCGGCGGGCTAGGGTTTCGTCGTTGGGGGAGAATGGAGCGAGAGAGAGGAAAAATGGAGGGCGTCCGGGCGTTTTATACCTTCTCCGCCGTGCGCCGGCGGTCAATATTGGCGGCGGGGACGCGGGACGTGGCGACGTCGGCTCGGTGGCGAGCTCCTGTGCGCCCAGAGGAGAAGACGAAGACGACGACCTCCCTCCTCGTCTTTATCCATCGCGAAGGGGTACGGGCCGGTGCTGGGTGGTGTTTCGAGCTGGGCCGGGCCGCTTGCTCGGGCTGTGTTGCTCGGGTTGCGGCTGGGCTGCACCATGGGCTGCACGGCCGGGTGAGCCGGTAATGTTTTTCCCTTCTTTTCTTTTTCTGTTTTACTTTCTGTTTTCTATTTTGAATTCTGTTTTATTTCACATCCGTTTTGCGGGATTCTTAATGCATGGATCCTTTTGGGAGTTTATAAAGATAATGATATAGCTTCATATAAGATCTTAAAAATATTATATATGTTTAATTACACCCTTGTTTATTAAATGTTATTAGAGATTGGAAATGGGCATCTATATAGTCAAAAATTTCAATATCAATTTAAGTTGGTCCAAACTATTTTCCAATTGGCCCTTTTAAGTACATGTTGGTAGTTAGGTTTATGTTACCTTGCAAGAAACAACTTTCAATGCATAGTTCATTATTTAGCTTCTATTTAAGAATATGATCCCATGACATTATTTCATGTGATCATGGTTGTTAAGGATTTGGGAAATTGTTTAGGCTATCTTCCGAGTATTAATCTCTTCTACTAAACCCTTTCGTTTAAAATGGTTAAGATGGATCTTATTCCTCTCATTAGACTTCTATTTATCTGAAAACAGTAGTTAGTTGCACCTATGTAGCATGGCTTGAGAAATAGGTTAAATTGGTATCTGGATTCATTTTAGGGTTGGTTGAACAATTCCCTTATTCCTATTTTAGCTTAGGCATGGTTTTAGTTTTATATTATGATCACCATAGTGATACATAAACTAGGGTTTGAGATTTACTTCTAGGGTGTAGAGATGAGATGACACCATATTGCATGTGATAGGGTTTAATCTCCCCTAACCATGATAAGGTGGTTATTTACTTAACATTTTATGTTCTCCTCTAGTTATGATGATATTGAGAATTAGTTTTATCTTCTACCAATTGGCTTCTATTATTAAACTCAATTTAGCATTTAAGTAACTACAGTGGTTGTAGTTCTTTTTATAGTTAACTTTGGTCCTATGGATTGATGATTTCTCCCATATAAAGTATGGAGTTTTACTCTAAAGCTTTCTTAGATGAAGAACAAGTGGAATGTATGTGTGGTAGAATTCTACTTGTGATCACCAAGTGGTTCACAAGTTAAGGTTTAGGATATAAGCCTATTGTTGCATACTAATGATCTCCCCATGATTTCATGTGGTGAATGATATCTACTTATCCTATTAGGGTTTAACTTATCCTCACATTTCTCAAGGGCATGATCATGGTTTAGGCATGATCAACTTGTTCTTAATATCTTTACCTCAAGTTCTTAGGGTTTATGATCATCACTCAATCTATAATGATCAAGGTTTGGCTTCCTATGATATCTCTCATTTAATAGGTTTCCCACTCTCAAGATTAAGTGTTGTCTTGATCAATTAAATATATATACTTTCTTTTATAGTTTTTTGAATGGGCATGGTTATGGTTGTCTCAATTATCTTGAGTATAACACCATAGGTTGAGCTTTCTCATTTAAGAATGGTTATTCTAGGGTTTATGGTGTACTCCTAATATCTCCTTAGGTATCTAGGCTAAGGTTTCATTTGGCTAGTTTAATTGGGTTAGTCTCTTCCTCATCTTATCAATTCATGGATATGGTATTATACCATGTGATAATGGGTTATCTCACCACTCCAAGGAAAATGGTTTACAACCTAATACTTTAGTTCAAAGGTTGTCCTTTATTCTAAAATAGGTAAAGCTTGGATTAGTATGAATGGTCTCTGTCTCATTTGGGAAGGACTTTAATACTAACCTGAGGTTAGGCTCTATAGAGATTGATGTGATCCTCAATGTCTATGTTAAATATAAAGGGTTTATCTCTCTAGGAATTATCTTGAATAATATCCTAGTGTTCCTCTCAAAGATGATGATTTGAATACTTTGAGGTATATCCAAGGTTTAGCTCCAGGTTTGTTATTGCTTTACTAATAATTAATATAGAACTCTCACCTCTCTGGTTTTGATGTATAATAATTTGAGATGGAGAAGAATTATATTCCTTAGTTGGATCTCCTTGTGATAATTCCAATATTGAAGTGGAATGAATACCATGAGGTTTCATGGTAGGATCATGGATAGTTTTAAGACATGGAAAAGATAAGTGAAGAATGGTTTCTCCATTTTATTGTTACTTGATTTGCAATTGAATAAATGTTCTTAGGTTATGGCAATGATTACCATATTATGATCTGTTGTTTGATCAAGTAGTTGATCATTGAGTAAAGTGTCGTTGTGTTGATTATTAGATCCATTTGATCTAACCCCTTAGATCAAATTATCTCTACCCAAAACAAAGTTTTAACAAAGTCACATTGAGGTTTATAGCGCTTGACTTGATGAGCTACTTCAATTCCACCAAGGTCAAGTGAAACTTCGATTCTTGTGAACTGTTTTACTTTAAAGCGCGAAAATTCCCCAGATTTTCTATGCATGAATGCAATGCACACATCTGTTTCCTCTAATTTTGTAACCCCATTACCTGGGATATTACATTAACATGATAACATTTATATGGGCAACATGTCCTAAAACATGAAGTTGAGAATAATAAAGGTTGTTGTAAAGCATGCCATTTTTGCTACTTGGTCACAAATAGTGTTCTCCTTTATTCCTAGATGCGCGTATATGAAATGATGCACGTATAGCTTTTGTTGTCACTAAGCTACACCATCGTTGCCACATGGTTACACCCTCCAATACCGTCACATGTACATACATCACACTCCCTTATATAAAAACACACATATAGCAACACATGCAAAAGTTTATTTGTCGTGTGCATCCCGCATCCATGCCATCTACCTACACTTAGTGCGGTCAAACACCTCGTGACATAGGCAAACAAGACATTGCACTTACAATGATCTTAACCAATGAAATAGGAAATCATAATGTGCTTCCAAAGTATGACTAATCGTAAAAAAGTTCCAACACAATGGTAAATGCATAACATGTATCATCTCACCACAATAATAACCATCAAGGTAATCCATATATGGCCACAATCTTCTAGGAAAATCATGTGACTCTAATTAGTGAAGTACATAGAGAGATTGGATCAAGCTACTACAACAGACCCCAAGTTTAAGGGGTGGACTACTCCCCTCTCATGGTGGAGAGCGACATCGTGGAGGCGTTGGTGAAGGAGGAGAGGTCACTAAAGGAAATTTCGGTAGAGGTTCCCCTCCAATCTCCCTCTAGCAACGAAAGTCTCTATTTTGATGTTTTTGATCTCCGTGTCTGTCTGCCGCAAAATAAAATACCAAGGGGTATATATATAGATGTTTTTAGGTCAAAACACAACACCACACGAAAGTTTGAGTGAAACTGACAACCGAGGGGCAGATACCCCTCATGGTGCGGCTGGGATAGGGGCCTGTGACATACCCCCCATTTGCATCATGTTAGCCTCTTGGCGCTCCCCTTTGGCCCGCTGGATCCATCTCAAATCTTTTGAAGCGAGCTCTTTGACCTTGCCCTTTTTCGAACCGCGCAGCTCCTGAAAATTCAAAAGCATTGAAAATAGATTTTTCTGCCTCCGAGAATTAAATACCGAATAAATGGAAACTTCACGCAAAATCCCCGAAATCAATGTAAAACATGCTCGTTACATCATATATCATGTAAATATCATATCAATATCAGCAAAGTTCATGGATACATTTTCAATGTATCATCATTTATTCCCGCAATTTCCGCTGCCCGATTTCCTGTTTGGAGGGAATACGAGCTACCAAACACACTCCAAATCTTTCGTCGGACTTGTTGGTTTACCTCTTGTCTCTAATTAAATTTAAGTATTTGATTTTTGGAAGGAAAATTTAGATAAATTAGAAAAGTTCACAAGAAGTATAAAGCACCTCGAACATAATAAATATTTTGCCCGCCAGTTTTCTATCACGTGCACATAAAATCAACCAGTTGATATGTTTATTGATATTCATCTAGATTGAACCGAACGCCCGCTGCTATAATCTTCACCCTGCAATCCACCGCTATACTGACAAAGTATCAACAAAGGTCTTGAGCCATATCTCCAATGGTATTAGTAAGCAATACCAAACAAAATGGATATTACATAGATGAAGTTCTTGGTGCATCCCACTTTGGAAGTCACTGAGAGAGAAAAAATTCACCGTCCTAGACATTGAACACCATAGTTAATCAACCATGATCATGGAGCAGCTAGCCTACTGATGGCTTTGAATTGAATTCCCTAAAAAGAAAGCTAAGCCCATAGCTTTGAATAGATGCAGCTTGCACCAACACTACTCCTAGAGAGTCATCCTCTATGGGTCAATGTCATACTTTACAATCCTATATAGGGAATATTTGCATGGCAATATTAATAGCATATGCCGTATGGCGGCAATATAACTAGCCCCGCCAACTTTTTTGCCACGTAAACCAAAATTCGTTGATCCGGTTATTGGCTTAACATACCATTCATCTAGAAAATTGTTGAATCATCCTAAAACATTGAACAGCAATAATTAATCGCCATGGGTTTGAATCGGAGCATTGGTGAGGAGATGCAGCTTCCACCAACACGAGGGCATGAAAGTCTTCCTCTATGGGTCATCTCCCAACTGTCCAACGCTTGCTTGCCGACGATGCAATCCAACGCCAGAGAAGATTCAACACCGGCACCGCCGCAGCCTCCGTTCCATTAGCAAATTAAGCGTCGCCGCTGGAGACCGCGGGGGACAGCGACGCCGCCGATCAAGAAGAACTCATCATCAGAGCAGAGCAGCAGGGAAAAAGAAAGAAAAAAGACAAGTACTGTATTTTCTCCTGGAACCAGAAAGGAGAAGAAAAAGACGAAAAGGAAATCTTGGCTTCAAGCCGCCTCCTCTCTCCCTCTTTCTTCCTCTTCATCGTCTTCCTTTCTTTTCCCCCATCTTCTTCCTCCTCCCGATCGACCCTCGCGCACGCACGCACGCGGAGCAGACTGACGTCATCGTCGTCATCACCACGCCATCTCTCTCTCTCTCTTCACGCGCGCGAGCAGCGAGACGACGAGCTCCCCCGCGGAGGAGAGAAAAATAATTTGCCTTTTTTTCCTCCCGTCACGTATTAAAAATCCATTCTTTCTTCCTCCTCGTCTTCTTTTTTTTCCGCTAATCCCGCTGTCCCTATCCCCTCCCGTCCCCTCGCCGGCGGCGCGCCCAGATCGCGACCCTACCCCCGCCGCCGATCACCCTCCCCCGCCCCAGCGTACGGTCCTCGCCTCCGGGGGCACGCCGTTTCTCGGCGGTCCGCTTCCAGCGTCTTCCCTACCGACCCGGCCCCGCCTCCCTCGGGCGGTTGCTCCGCGCCTCGTGTCCGCGTCCGTGTCCGGAGGAGGAGGTCGCGCGCGGCTCCTGGGGCTTCGACCGACCGAGCTAAGCTCCGGCGCCCATGGTCGACATCCACGAGCGCCCCGTGGTGCTCGAGCCGGAGCCCGACCATGCGGCGCCGGCGCCAGCGCCCGTCAACCCGGACCCGTCCTCGATCTCCGCCGACGCCTGGCTGCCCTTCGAGGACGCCGCGCTCGCCGTCGTCGGCCGGATCCAGCCCTCCGTACCCTCAGAGGGCCGACGGGCCGCCGTTGTGCAGTACGTCCAGCGACTCATCAGGTGCACCGTCGGCTGCGAGGTAATAATAATAACCAGCTAATTCCGTTTTATGCTTGCCCTAGTCTTCTGATTGCTTACATGGGCATGTCTGCATAGGCTTGTAGTAGCGTGTGACGTTCCGAGGATCATGTCTATGTAGCTGCCTTAACATGTTGTATGTACTTGGGAGGATTCCTCACACTCAATTCTGATTCATCATCCATTAGGTCATGGAAATTTTGTCAGTATAACCTGCTAGGTGCTGCTGCTGCTGCTGCTGCTCATTTCATAGTTACTATGCTTGTGGTTTCGTTTAACTCTACTGCAACGGGCTAGTGGTTGAGGTGTTTGTTTTTATCTAGCGCTAGTGATGCCGCCGAACTGAAATACAACTAGGTATATTTGAGATTCTGCTCGTTTGTGGCTGGGGGGACTAGATTTGTCATGTTTCTATTGGCCATGAATGTTTTTTATGCAATTACCAGACTTGCGCTCCACGTCATATGGTTTAATGCTCATCTATTTATGCGAGTGCCAATCGATGGATGTCACGTGTCTGGGTACTGCATTAAAGATCAGCGTTTTTGTTGATCTTGAGCTGGCCGGTTGGTACGTTACCGACCATTTTCGTGACGTAGCCCTCCATGCCTTGTTATATGGTCCTTTGGATAGGTGCCCTAATTGTACTATGTTTGCGCACACAATAAATTTATCTCCTGACTTTATCTGCATAGTTATCTTGTTTTGAGTAAGGTGATGTTCGCACACGTGCTACGCTATTAGGTATACGTCTTTTTGGATTATTATTAGTATGAGACACAGGAAATCTGGCCAATGTTTCTCATATCTTGAGATGAATTGTCTACTTTTATTTTGTTCTTATGATTTCAGTAGGGTTCAGTATGCTTTATTTGATGGTATCTCACATGGCAAACATGTAACGTCACTTCTTGGCACGTGAATGAACCATCTCTGTGCTCCCAATGTTTGTGCTGTCTATACTCTATACACCTCACCATTAGCATCGACGGCGAGGAATTTGTTCAGTACAGCTTCGTATATACCTCGAAGTTTGCATTCTCAGGGTGCTCGGTAGATGGTTCAGGTATCTATAATTCTATATGGAAATAGAGTATCAATGAATTAAATATAGATTGTGTACTAAACAGCAAAACAAGCACACACATCATGCACATAAAAATTCTGCAAGAGGTTCACTGTGACTGTTCTATGAATAGTCCATTAAACATACTCCCTCCGTCCCTAAAAAAGCTGCTCAGCTTGGGACTACTACTTATGCCAACTTGACATTAGATATCGTTCGCAAAAAAACTTGACATAAGATAGACAATCTGAAAATCTCAGATTTTGTTGAGTACAAAAATGGTAAAAAAATACTGCTTGAGCTTTACCAATACTGGTTCAGTTATTTTGAATAATTGTTCAGCAATATAGAAGTTCAAAATTAACCTTCTTTTTTGTGTGTGTAAAACATAGGTCTTTCCATTTGGATCTGTTCCGCTGAAAACATATCTTCCCGACGGAGATATTGATTTGACTGCATTTGGTTCCACATGGTCTGATGAAAACCTAGCAAATGAGGTACGCGCTGTTCTAGAATCAGAAGAGCTGAGGAGAGATGCTGAGTTTGAAGTCAAGGATGTCCAGTATATCCATGCCGAGGTTCGCCACTTCGACTGTTTTCTTTATGTCGATTTAGACCTAATCCACACACTTTTAAGTTGTTGCAGTGACTTCTTAGTAATGCTTATTGGTTATGTACCCTATACAAGGTCGGGTAGTGAAGTTCTTGTGATTCACTTACATTTAATTTATCCAATTGCCTCTATCAACCAACTTTTTGGTCCTACATATGTAGGGCTAGCGACAATTGAATAATCCACGCATATGCCATGAATGATAGTTATGAATATCCTAATGTTACTGCCAACAAGAAAATAAATTGTTGAACACATGAAGTGTACTGTCCTGTACTGTGTTCTGTTGTCATTTTTGCTGTGTTATTCCTATGCACATGGATACATCATTATACCATAGGCTATTGTGGAAGGTCACCTTTTATGTTAACTGCTATGGATTTTGCACTGGTGACCGTGCTGTCGATCAGTATTTATCATCCAAATGTTTCAATTGATAAGTCCTTCTGATGGCAGGTCAAATTGGTCAAATGCCTAGTCCAAAATATTGTTGTAGACATCTCGTTTAATCAGATTGGTGGACTCTGTACCCTTTGTTTCCTCGAGCAGGTAATATTTTAAAAGGTGAAACATATAATTGATTGTTTATTTGGCTTTAATGCATCTCTTCTATCTGATGATGCAATAAAGCATCAGTTCTTTTTTCTCTTCCTTCTGGGTATGACTTAGGATAAAGGTTGTCTTAAGTCAGTCTGCTCATTGGCATTCATGTTTATAACTGTCATGTCTTGCAGGTTGATCAAAGATTTGGGAAAAAACACCTTTTTAAGAAAAGTATAATGCTGATAAAAGCCTGGTGTTATTATGAAAGCCGCATCCTTGGTGCTCACCATGGTTTAATTTCTACCTATGCCTTGGAGATATTGGTGCTATATATTTTCCATCTTTTCCACCAATCTTTGGATGGTCCATTAGCTGTAAGTTTGGACGTGTATTCCATATCTGTAAAGTTACTGGTTCCCTTAGATGCACACATTCCCGTCCCATATCTGACATAACTACATCCTCTTCTGCAGGTCCTCTATAGATTTCTGGACTATTATAGCAAATTTGACTGGGACAACAAGGGTATAAGCTTGTATGGCCCTGTACCATTGTCTTCCTTACCCGAGCTAGTTTGTAAGTGAATCCACTCTGATCTGTTCATTTGATTGCATTTTTTACTGTTACAATTGGTCATTACTTACAATTGGTCATCACGTAACTTTTCATGTGCAGGTGACGCACCAGGCACTCATGATGGTGATTCCCTTGAGCGGGAGGAGTTTCTCAAAGAATGTGCACACAGGTTTACTGTGCTCCCTAGGAACTCTGAGAAAAATACTCGAGTGTTCTCAAGAAAATTTCTCAACATAATAGATCCGCTGAAGCAGAATAACAATCTTGGGCGGAGTGTCAGCAAAGGTTTGTTGTTTGCTTCATCCTGAAGTTTGATTGTACAAAAGGGAGGATTGCGCTTGAAACTGTGCCATATGAGTTTATTTTCGAATGGGTTTATGCATAAACTTGATTGTTGCAACCTTACATTATTTGCGAATTCTTTTTCTTCTGGTAGTTGGCACTGCAACTAAGGTGAATAATGCGGGTTTATCAAATTAATTGCATTATATGTAGCTCAGCACACTTTTGGACATTTACTATGCATGAAAAATGTTAATGCTTCAACCCTGTGATTTGTGACCTGGCAATATCATCGCACCATCAGCTCACATCATGAGTGGTTGCATTGGTCTTCCCACACTAAATTGCTCTAATGTTGATATTCGCTTGTCCAAATTTGTTCTTTTTGTATCTACCTAATCAAGCCTGACTGTTTTTAAAATTTAACGTTAACTGCAAGTAGTGTCATTTGCACTGACTTCTTTGTTACTTGCTCGCTGCTGCATGACCGTGCTTAGTTTCCCTTCATGTATGGGCCAATAGATTCCATTTCAGTTATGCATAGACGCGAATTCTCAGTTACTGAAACAAGCAGTACTACTATGCTCAGTTGAATTGCCTACCCTTGTGATGTCATGCCTCTACTCCCTTAGACCACCTAACTGCCAGATGCTGCTGCCTGCGCTGCCTGTCTGATAGGCTAGAATATGGATAACTGAGGGCATTGATTTATTATCTGTTGGGTGGATAAATATGGTTTGAACCCAGCCCAAAGGCAATATGGTATGCTTCACTGTTGCTTAAGTGCATTGAGCTGTTGAGTTGTTTATTTTGTCCTTAGCATTATCCAAGATGTTTAGACCAGACCGTCTTCTATTTTATTTCCCTGGCCTAATACCACAGCGGTGCGCAGGTAACTTTTACCGGATACGAAGTGCATTTGATCTTGGTGCCAGGAAGCTTGGGAAGATCCTTCAAGTACCTGCCAGTTCTGCTGTGCCGGAAGTGAACCAATTCTTTAGGAACACATTGAAGCGAAACCACACTATGGTAAGACCAGATGTGCAGGACATCGCACTGGACTTCAATGTTGAAAGAGACAACAAGGATTCTTCACCTTTATACAGTAATTCTTTTGGTGATCTATCTGATCAGTTCAACAACATCAGCATTTCAGATCTTAATAATCATGAATCTTTGAAGGCCAAAGAACAAAATCTTATGGTTGAGCACGGGGAAATGAAGTCCGTTAATCCTGTAACTAGTTCTATCAGTACGAGGGATGCCAGTGACTTATGTGAGGCTGCGCCATCAACTAGTGAAATTTTGCCATCTTGGAAAGCTCACTATGCACCACATCTCTCATATGAGCCAGGAAATGGCAAGGGTGGTGTCAACTATGATAGAAACCCGTCACACCATGGGATGGCATCGAAAGGGTCCACTGGAAATGTGTCTGGTGATAAGAGTTCACATCCTGTGGAGAACTGCTTAACCCCAGCAATAGAGTCAGATACCAATGGAGTACACATTAAAGACGTGGGTGGTGATGGAGGTACCGTTAGTGACATTTTGTCAGATCTTACAGGAGACGACGGAACAAATTTGAATAATCTCTTCTATGCACAAGGGTGCCACCAAGATTATCTAATGAACCATGAGTACCCAGTTAATCAAGTCTACTATCAAATGCCTGCTCCACCACCTGCACAGTATCAGAACAATCGCTCACCGAATGGCCATAGCAGAAGAAATGGTTACGGATATGCTGGTACAAGTGGAATATCCCCTGGTTCTTATCCACCTGGCTATTATGTTGTAAGACCATTTTATCAACCAGATGATCCTATGCGAGCTCGCGGAACAGGCACCTACTTTCCTGACCCGGTATGTTCCCTTTTTGCACATTCGTACGCCTGCCTATACAACAAAAAGTTTGCATTTTACTAACTATATCTGGTGTTTCCCTAGGTATTATTTTTTATGCCACGTCCATGCATATGATTTTTTCTTTTTGGATCAGCCATCACTATGTTTCTTGTGTATTCATTTCGCTATTGGAGTTAGCATATCTTTTGTACACGAGGCTAGGAAAGCCCTGCTAGTTTTATGTTTCTATAGCAGAATTATGTTACTTTTACAAGGCTAAGGCATATTTGTGTCATTTGGGCTTTTGTGTCTTGTGTTTTTCTTGAGTTTGTCTGCCTTGTTGGATATTGTAGACTTTATGCAAGGATAGGCCACCCGCTGGACGAGGGGAAAGAGGAAGGCATCATAATTTCCATCCAAATAACTATCACAGGGGTCAACGCTTTCCCAGAATGGAGATGCCTGCAGATATAGCACCATCGGAGGAATGGAGGCAAGTCCATCCATTGCAGATTTATATTCCTGGCGCACATGATCATGGAATCCCCTCCCCGTTGAATATACCATTATCATCTCCATCCCCCCGGGCTCCAAGGGATAATATTCGTGGCAATGGTTTTATTCACGCACAAGACAATAAACTTGAATTCGGTACTTTGGGGGCATTGCCTTTGGAAGCTAAGGGTACCTCCCAAGACCAAGCCAACAGATCAAATTCTGCCACCACCAGTCAACCTTCTATACCTGTAAGCCCTGTGTCTCCAGCACCAAATCCTGGAAAGGGTTCTAATCGTATGAGGTAAGTATGATGCATTACTTTGGTTGTCAAGCAATAGTACCAACTGTTCCATGGGAGGGACGCCTAGCTTATAGCTCTTTCTTAACCATCTCAGCTGGGTTATTGTCTATTGAGATATGCTACAGTTAATAATTTCGTGTTTCTAGTGTTGGGTTGGAGCTTCCGTCAAAATATATAAACATGGCCATTATCCATGCTTTAGCCTATCTGTGAAAGGAACACAGCTACACGTAAAGTGAATTTCCTTACGATTACGATCTACGAAACTAACCTTATCAAATCGCTCTCGTGGGGTCAGAATCAAGGACATCATGTTATTATCAGATCGTAATAAAATAGCTATGCTTATTTCTTGTTTGTGCAGTACCACTGTTAAAGCACAGTTTTTTTGTGTGGTGAGAACAAGTCTTTTTTTAATACATAGAGAATCACCTTATTCATTTTGTATACATTTGTAGAGAAATCTTGGTGCCCTTTTAATCCAGATGCACCCTAGTAGAATCAAGGATGCCTGTTTTCCACATAAGTGAGTCGCTTAGTATGTCTGTTGACACATGAAGCAAAGCCTTAGTCTGGCCATGATGTTGTAGTCTCAGTTACTGGGATTGCCACAAGTTAACAATTCATGAACTTGTGCTTTTGAGTTGACATTACGTAGTTTAGATCCTTGTCCATTGCCATGGTGAAACCATCATGGGACGTCAGCTGCCAAAGTATTTGGTAGGGAAGCGTACCAGGTACTTGATGCCACTTGGGAATCTGCCCACGCTTTCCCACATAACTAAACTACTACCCCCTGTTTTGAGTAATTAACTAGAAGCACCGTCCACATTAATCTTCATCCGCTCTTGTCTTGTTCGGTGGTGTGCCTTTCCTTTGGGACAATCCTGATTAGCATGTCTACTTCATGTACCCGTTCATTCTCTGAAGTTCCCATCCTTTTCGCCCATAATTTATGTTGGTGTTGTGTGTCTGTCACACAAAAAGACTAGTATCTTTGGACACCTTCTTGTCTATCATGTTGATTATCCAAGTAGTATGTGGTTGAGACTGGGCAGTTTCACACGAGCCATCCCCCAGAGGACTTCTGATTTTTCGTATGGCATTCATGGATTACCATGTAGCTTGGCTGCTCAGTTCGCATGCATGCTTTCAGTGTTGAGTTGCTTACAATGCGTAATTTAACTGTACAATTTTGCAGGAATGCTGGGCCATATCATCTCAAGGACAACGGCGACTTCCCACCACTCTCCAGCTGACGCAACAAAAGACATGTCAAAGCCAAGAGAAAGATAGTGATACACCGGGCACACCCGGTGCAGCAATAGCAGAGGGTTACTCTACAAAATAATCATCATCATCATGTACATCCTGACTTTATACCTTCCATGTTCCCCGGTCGTCGTTCGATTCGCCGTTCCACCATAGCACAGCCTGTGCTGCTTGCTATGACTGAATTCTCATGATGCCCCCGTTCCCCTCGAAAAAGAAAAGAGGAAAGAAAGAATAAGCACCATGTAGATACTTTGTTGAGGGGGGAGAAAAAGAGCTAGCTTAGACTTGTGATGTTTTGCCCTGATAGTGTGTAACCTGTTTGGTTTCCGGAGTGGCCTTGTGTTAGAAGGCCCCTTGTCTGAAGTAAACATTAGATGCTTGATGGAATTGGTAGGTGCAGAGGCAAAACTGTATGTGCTGTGTTAGATTTGCAGTTGAAAAAATTAACCAGGGATAGTTGGTAGCTGTGCTTTTAATACCATTGCAATGGCTAGATATGCTCTTACACTTGTTGCCGAGTCCATCTCTTATTTTGTTCTTTGTCGTAGTAATCTGTGGACGTAATCATGGAACATGGCACGTCAGGGAAAATGAAACGCGCCCTAGCTAAGCTTTAGAGTGGAGGCATCGAATGTTGTAGACAAAAACTGTCATGGGCCTGTGAGTTGTGAGAGTGAAAGCCGTTGTCGCCGTTCATGCGGCTTTGTTCCGCTGGCCAGGAGTCGCTCTTGATGGCGTTGCTACAAAATAAGACAGCGCGACAAATGGTTGGAAAATACGGAAGAAAGGGCTGGCGGGTGAGTTGTAACTTCGGTCAGAGAGGACCATTGGAAGAGGGCAGCTAGAGCCTTACCTCGAAATAGGTTTTCACCCCGCTATATTAATATATCAACCACATGGAACAATTGCACACCGTACAACTGCTGGGGCATCAACACAAGCACGCCCAGAAGAAAACACAAAAGAAAGAAAGGAGGAAGAAGGTCGACAAGGTCGGATCGACGAAAACGAAGATGCCCTATAGCCAGTGGCGGAGCTAGCCCGATCGCTGAGCCTGGGCAAAGTATGGATGCCATTGTTTTGATTAAGATTTGCCCCAAGAAAACCTTATTTAAGCTAGCTCTTTCTAACAGAACTCAAAGGAGATTAGCAGCTGAAGCCCGGGCAGCCGCCCGGGCATGCCGGGCTGAAGCTCCGCCACTGCCTATAGCCACCGCGCCCTCCGGAGAATTCCCACCACGCTCCTAGCACTCTAAAGCCCCGCGTACCAAGCAGCACCTTCAAAAAGGGATGCGATGACGACGACGCTGCTGCCCGGACTAATCCTGGGATTTCCCCCGGTACACGCAGGGACAAGGGAGGAAGGCTTCACCCAACGCCCTTCAGGAAGGGAAGATGGCGCCCACAGGCGTCACAGCGTCGGTGTCGGCCAGACCGACAGAGATTTCTCCCGACCCTCGCAACCCTGCCCCAGACGCTTCATTGTGCTCCACCAGACACACCGCCCACCAACTTGCGCCACCACGGCCATAGGGACACCACCGCCGTCTAACCGCGACCAATGGAAGCCAGCAGGACCAAGGAGGATCCCAAAACCGAGGAATGACGAGGTATTGGACACGCAGGAGGGAACCAGCTCCACCGCCAGCGGCGGTACCAGTCCGGACATGCCGACAAGGGACATACCAGGCCCGGCCGAGCACAGACCCACCTAGCCTGTGCTCGTGAAGCCCCTGTTGGGATGTTGCAGGACACACGCCACCACCCCAACCATGCTCCTCTCCGGCCACCTCCCCACCGGAAGCGGCAGCTCCGCTCGAAACCGACCCACCGGGACCCAGATGGGGCCCAAAGGGCCCGGATCTGGGTCGGGAGGGCACCACCAGGCGCCGCCTCGCCGCCAACCAGCGACGCCATCACCAGCTCGCCGCTGCCCAAGGAGCCTCGCCACCGCCGGAACCACCATCGAACCAAGGAGCACCGCCGCCGGTCGAGGGAACCCTACGCTCCCCTCGAGACGCGCGGGTAGGAGCATCACCACCGCCACCGGCACCGCACGGGGCTTTGCCCGGCGGCGGCAGGGGAGGCGGTCTCGGGGCCGAGCTAGGGCGCGACCGCCCTCCTGTCGCCCGCGGGGAGCGACAGAGAGGGCTGAAACAACGGTGGAGGGAGAGCGCGGGGGGGGTGGAACCCTAGGGGAGGAGAGGACGGAGAGCTACCGTGAAGCTCCGCAGCTAGTGCCTTTCACAAAGTGAACCAATGACTGGGGAGAAAATAAGCAGTACAAGTATGGCAGTCTCCAACAAGTACCTAATCCTTTCTATTCGATAATTTTTTTGTTGTGAGGACTATTCGATCATTTTTTTAACGCATAGATTAACTCTCGCCCTCTGCATAAATTAAATTATTGACAACTTTCTCTGAAGAAAGGAGAGAAGCAAAAAATCAAAATGACACATGGATGCGAGAAAAAAATGGTGGTTTGTTATGGAAGGATCCTAGGCCAGAGCGGGCCCATGTTGCAGCGGCCTGTTATCCTCCCACCGTTGGAAGCGGGCAGTGAACGCTGCTCTGTGAAGCCAGCCTCACGCGGTGCCTGCCACTTCAGGGGCTGAGAGGCCAAAAGCCTTCGCTTCAGCCACCCAGCCCACTACGCAACTTGGAACGGGCAGGCCAGCAGGTTACAAGACAGGCCCAGGCCCAGAGTCCGCACCAAACATCCACACCACTTAACGCCCCCACATGGGTCACAAGCTCTCGTGACTGAGCTCGGCGAACGTTCTACTTCAACGGGGTATTTAAGCTGGTGTGTCTCGTTGTCAAGAAGCGAGGTGGGACTAAACAGGAGTAGAGCGAGTGACAGACTGAGCAGCGAAGCAGAAATAAAAGGGAACCTGGACGGGGTGGGCTGGAATGCTAAACAGGCCTCTCCAACCAGCCAGGGCACCGATCCAGATTGGAATTTTCCCAGGGTTGGCGTGCACAGATTCATCAAGATTATTTTTCGCTGCTGCCTCCCCAATCTTTTCTTTCCCTTCATTGCTGCCTCCACTAGACGAGTGACTACCTATCGAGACAATATCAAGTCCTCCTATCCAGTACGACTAGTTGAAGGCCGCGCACCGTTGGTGAGTTCCTGGCAGCTGCGAAGTCGCGCTCGGACGCTCTGATGCAAACTCCGGCTGTCCGACGAAGATTGTTGGTGCTAAACTTTCAGCCATGTCGCAGTTCGAGGATCGCAGGACAGCCCGGTGGCATGAACACGGAGATGAAGGCGGTCAGAAATCTAATGCGCAAGCTTGGTCTACTCTCTGGGGATGAGGCACCGTCGGAGGCTGCCTTGGAAGCCTACCACAAGATGTTCGAGCTACCTATGACGGATGACATGATCGAGGCGATAGTGGAGCTGTACGGGTGGTCGCTTGCTACGATCAGAGGGTGCTCCCCACCGCTTTTGGGGCTGTTGGGTGGTCGCCTCATCGAGGCTTGACCCTCAGGTGTCCTACGGGTGTTACAGTAGTGTCCATGTCGTACGAACCAATGTTGCTGATCTGCAATGTGCGAGGTCTCAATGATCGCGCACGACGCACGGGTGTTAGGAGTGTGGTAGGCACCACAGGTGCGTCAATTCGCATGGAACCTCGCCATGGTGGAGGCAAAATGAACATTGAGGTCCTTGAGAAGAATATCTATAGCTGCATCTGAGGAACTGGTCACAATAATATCATCAACATATACCAGAACATAGATCATAATGGTGGATTTGTGATATATAAAGAGAGATGTATCAGTCTTGGAGGGAATAAAACCAAGATCATGAAGTTTGGAACTCAGCCGTGAGAACCAAGCACGAGGGGCCTGCTTCAAACCATAGAGTGCTTTATCAAGCCTGCATATGTAAGTTGGAGCATCGGGATTTTCAAAGCCAGGGGGTTGTCTCATATAAACTTCCTCTTCCAGAACACCATATAAGAACGCGTTCTTGACATCTAGCTGCCGAAGACTCCAGCCTCTGGAAACAGAAAGGGCCAGTACAGTGCGAATGGTAGCTATTTTAACAACAGGGCTAAAGGTATCTTCATAGTCAATGCCAAACCTTTGCTTGAATCCCTTGGCAACAAGCCGAGCCTTATACCTGTCAATAGTGTCATCAGAATTTCTTTTGATGCGATATACCCATTTGCAGTCAATCAAGTTCTTGTGCTGGACAGGAGGGACAAGGTGCCATGTATGATTATTCAAAAGAGCAGTATATTCTTCCTCCATTGCAACCCGCCATTGAGGATGTGAAAGAGCTTCAGACAAATGTTGAGGTTCTCCTGAAGATGTAAGTAATCCATAGCGCACGGTACCATCCTTATAAATTTTGGGTTGTCGAATACCTTTTTGTAGGCGTGTACGCATTCCCGGCGCAGAGGAGGCCACATGGGCTGGTGCTGCAGAGGATCCCGCAGCAGCAGAGTCAGGCAGAGCTGGTCCAGGTTGGCGCGTCACATCACCGTCTGTCGGAGGCGCGGTCACGGGAGGGGAAGCAGGGGCATGTGCCGCCTGCGGTGAATCGGCCCTTGGCGGAGAAGACAGCGCGGGAGCCAAGCTGGTGCGCACGCGTGGCAGCACCTGACTGGGCGCGGCATCAGCATCGCTGTCTCGTCCTGGCAGCCAATCATTGGCGCGACCAGGGGAATCAGGCGGCGGCCGATCCAAGGAAGATGGCGAATCCGCCTGGGATCGCGCGCCGGCATTGCCCCGTGGCGGTGTAGACGGGGCAGGATCTTGTTCTTGCTCTACCGGGGCCATTTCTTGATCATTTTCAGCGAAATTTTCATCGGACTGATCAGAATCAGAAGCACTATCATCATAGACTGCATCTTCGTGGTGTACCTGATCAGGGTTAGCGACAACATGCACAATGGGCAAAGGCATGTAGTCATTAGTTTGTGCATCCCCAATAGTGGAAGTGGATGAAGATATATCAGTGGGAAGCAAAAGAATTTCATTACGGAGGCGTCGGCCGGCATTAGGATGAAGTTCAGCCGCCGGAAAAACTTGTTCATCAAACACAACATCACGAGAGACATAGACACGACCAGTTTTGACATCAAGACATTTGACACCTTTATGAAGAGGGCTATACCCAAGGAAAACACACCGTGTAGATCGGAACGCAAGTTTTCGTTTGTTTTAGGGCCGAAGGTTTGGCCAACAAGCGCAACCAAAGACACGAAGAGACTCGTAGTTGGGTTTGGTATTCATGAGGCGCTCAACTGGTGTTTCAAAGTTAATGACTTTGCTAGGGAGAAGGTTTATCAGGAATGTGGCTGTGAAAAAGGCTTCATCCCAAAATTTTAGTGGCATGGAGGCATTGGCTAAAAGAGACAAACCAACTTCAACGATATGGCGGTGTTTGCGTTCAACAGAACCATTTTGTTGATGAGCATGTGGGCATGAGACATGATGAACTATGCCAACCTTTTGAAAGAAGTTGTTGAGTTTTTCATATTCACCACCCCAATCAGTTTGCATAGTTTTAATTTTTCTTTCAAACTTTCGTTCAACATATTTCTGAAAGTTGAGAAAACCTTGATACACCTCAGATCGTTTCTTAAGCAAGTAAATCCAGGTGAACTTGCTAAAATCATCAATAAAGCTGACATAATACTCATGTTTACCAGCAGAAGCAGGTGCTGGACCCCATACATCAGAAAACACTTGTTCAAGAGGAACTGTAGAGACACTAGTAGATACAGGGTATGGCAACTGGTGACTCTTAGCTAACTGACAAGCATCACAGACATAGGGATTTATTTCTGGCGAATAAGAGAGTTCATTTTTCCTAATTATTTGATGCACCACAAAGTATGATGGATGGCCTAGACGACGATGCCATGTGGATGAAGATGGCTTTATTGTGATGAAAGCTTCCTTGCGCCCCCCACTATAAACTGGAAGTAGAGGGTAAAGACCACCAAGACATGGACCCTTAAACAGAACCTCCCTTGTGGCCTGGTCCTTAATCAAAAAGAAAAAAAGATGAAACTCAATGAAAACGCCGTTGTCAAGTGTAAGTTTATGAACGGAAAACAAGTTTTTAGAGGCACTTGGAACATGTAAGATGTTGTTTAGATGCAAGGAACTATATGGGGTATGCAAAACTGAATGACCAACATGAGAGACTTGCATACCATGACCATTGGCCGTGTTGACATTGTCGCGGCCCTTGTACTTTTCCTGGGTGGTGAGTTTGCTTAGCTCGATGGTGATGTGGTCAGTGGCACCTGTGTCGGTGTACCAGTTCGTATCGACTCCATAAGAGGCAGCATTGGCAGATTTATCGTGGCGGTCAGCTTCATCATCAGAATCCTCCTTGTTGCGGTCTTGATAACGCCACCAACACTCGTTGGTGGGATGGCCATGAATAGTACAAATCTGACAAGTAACATCAACAAACGGAGTGGGTGCGCGCGACTGCCGGCGGCGACCACCATCACGCCGGGGTCCATCATCACGACGGCGCCAAGTGGAGTCATCACGGCGGCGGATGCCACCATCATCACGACGGTCGCCGCGGCCACGGGAACCATGATCATCATCACGATCGCGGCGATTGCCATGGCCACGATCATCATCACGATCGCGGCGTGGTGCACGGTCGTCATCACGGCCACAAGGACCACGATCAGCATCGCGGCGGTAGCCACCGTCGCCACGACCGCGGGGGCCGCGGTCATCATCATCAGCAGCGCGTCCTCGAGGGCGTGTGTCACCCTGGCCACGACGAACCAGATTGACAGAGGAGGTGAAACTGTCACCTGTGTCCTGGAGCATGGAATGACGAAGATCATGAGCAGTTAACTGATCGTAAAGTTCATCAACAGTGATACCAGGTTGTCCATTAGCGGATGCGACGGCGTCATTGTATGTTCCGTCAAGGCCATTGAGAAGGTAGGTGATGAGTTCACTCTCATCGAGGGTTTTGCCGAGGGCGACCAGCTCGGATGCATAGCCCTTCATCTTGGCGAAGAACTGCGCCATAGTCATGGAGGACTTCTTGGTGTTGTTGAGGGCTCCACGCAGCGCGTTCACCTTGGCAGGAGACGCAGTGGAGAACATGCGTGTGATGGCGTTCCAGACGGCTTCGGTGGTCTCGAGGCCGAAGACGTGGGGAAGGAGCTCCGGCTAGAGCGACTGCAGCAGGTAGATGACGACTGCCTGGTCGCACGCCATCCATGCAGCATAAGCAGGATTGGTGATGCTGATGTCCTTGCCGTCGGCATCCTTGGAGGAGATGAGTTTTGCAGGTGCACGGTCAGTGCCTTCAAGGAGACCCATAACCATGGCACCGCGGATGGCGGGGAACACCAAGGTCTTCCAGAAAAGGAAGTTGGAGCGTGTGAGCTTCGTGGCCGGCGGAGAACCGAGCATGACGCCGAGGGGAACCGTCGAGGAAGAAGCCATCAGATCGGTCGTTGTTGTCGTGGCGGCGGCCGAAGAACAGAGTCGAGGGCGGCGGCAGGGTTGTAGATCGTAGGTCGTGGGGTTTTTGGGTCGTAGTTTGGCGGCGGCCGAAGCAGAGAGCTAGGGCGGCGGCAGGTCGTGGGATTTTTGGGTCGTGGTTTTGGCGGCGGCAGGTCGTGGGGTTTTTGGGTCGTGGTTTTGGCGGCGGCAGTGCAGAGCACCACAGCGGCGGGTCGTGGAGCGGCGACGGCGGCGGCGATTTTTTGTGTGATCGTTCGGCGGCTAGGGTTTGGGAAGAGGTGGCTCTGATACCATATGGGCGGAAACGATGCCTCTCCCTGGCTCGTGTTACATGTTTATATAGGGTAGAAAAAGCCTCTACCATGGCGTACATTATACGGTATACATGTTGTCTAACAGACCTCACCGATGACGGCGAGGCAGGACCAAGCGTCCTGGTGAAGGACGAGCCCGACGAGCGCGTCATGCAGGAGGTCGTCACCGACGATATGTACAACTTCCACCAGTACTACGACGCCTCCGGCCGCCGCAAGTTCTTCTGAATTAGGTTTAGTTTAAATTTAGTCGAATCTCATTCGAATATATGTAATATATGCCTAGTTTGGATGAATTTAATTGAATCTCGCACAAGTTTAAAATTTTCGAAATTTTATTTGGGGGACGCGACTAGGGAGCGACGCCCCCCAAACGCGGCACGAACAAAACACATCTCCAAACGCGCCATTTGGATAACGGTTTAGGGGGACGCGGAGATGCTCTAAGCTCACCTCCATCGTTGCTACTATGTGACGTCCACACCGCACTGTTGTTCCCTCTGTCTCGGTCTAAACTCGACACTTCCATTGCTCCGCTCCGTGTTCGGGGTGCAACGCAAGATTCGCAAAGAAATCGTAATGGTCAATAAACAAGTATGCTTTGACGGATTGCAGTCACCCAAGATTCAGCAAAGCCCGCTTTTATATTTGGCTATTGGCATCGGCCATGGAAAAGACACAAGCGCTGTCAAGAACATCATACATACATATACAGCCCTGCACGGGAACTTCTCTACCTGCTTATACCGATCGAGGTTTTGAGAGCATTCAGTTTCAGCACTACTATATCGATGTATACACACAGTGCAGATATTACTGGCACATCTTTTATTTCATAGACTGCTTTACCCTTATTAGCAATACTAGTATTATTTATGCATGCCATGACTAACCGCGTCTGCATGGCTAAGAGGCGGCGACGGGCGGCTTCAGTTTTCGCTGCCACCGTCCCCATTCTTCTCTGCCATTCCGCCGCGGAATAGGCCACGCCTGTTCCCGCCAGCGGCACCATCTCCGTCGCCGAACGCTCCTTCTCCACCGGCTTCGCCATTATAGCCCCAAACATCATTGCCACCATAGTTACTGGGACCGCCACCGTATCCTCCGCCGCCGCCAGTGCCACTGTCACCATCACCTCCTCCGCCGCCGCCGCTACCTGCATCACCGCTGCCTCCGTAACCGTACCCGAAGCTGGAGACCTTTACACCAGGCCCAGCAGCCCAGCCCCACTCGTACTTCCACGACCCCTCAGGGCTGGACCCCTGGTCCGACCCCGAGTCGCCTGTCCACCCAGGCGGCAGCGTCTTCCCAGGCGACGCCAACCCGTCCTTGCCGCCGACGGCCTCGGTGGCCGTGCACGGCACCAACAACGCAGGCGCAAAGAGGAGGAACGCGAGCGCAAGTGCCGCTAGCTGCTCCTGCCATTGCTTACAGCTTCTCTCCATGATATATGTATATGAATCTTCCTTGAGCTAGCCCTTGTGATTCTGAGGCTCTGAGCTTTGTCTTGTGCTTCCTTGCAGTGGATGTCCCGGGGCCTAATTATAGCAATATTGCCCTCAACCAACCATGAGGCACTGCCAGGAAGGGATCACTAGTGGTGGATAACAGATCGATTAATCACCACTAGGGAGTTTGGATTTGGTCCCCTCGCTGCTGCTTGCTTCGCGCTACGCCGTACGTGTATGCTCTTGCTTCGCGCTACGCCGTGCCGACTTGCTAAAGTCTCTCGTAAATTAAAGCAGCTCTGTGCTTGCGGCGCACTGGAATTGCATGAAAAGGAAACGTCAACTGTGTTATTAGTGTTATTCCTTTGGCGAGAGCCCCGTGACCTGAAGAATCTGGTGGCTGTTGAAGCTAGGAATTCCCACATTCAAGGTTGATGCATGAACCAAGGATTGCCAATGACACGGAAATATCTAGCTAGGCAGCTTGCCCGCCCGCCCGCCCGTGAGAACCAAGCATGGCCGCAATAACATAGGGAGAAACCATATGGAATTGAACACGTACGGTCGCAGTCCATTTCAGTCCCTGCACTAGTTCAATGGTCGACTCCAATTAGATGGCAATGTCGGCGTATTTGAAGGTCGTAATCAAGTGCCCAAGAATGATATCTCTGCTTTCGCATGCTGCAAGGCCACGATAACAGGCATCAAAGTTAGTGGGAAGCTTAGCCGATAACTTTTGACCCTGTGGTCTTGCAAGGACGAGCCTTAGGTAGCGAAATGCAAGAGATATTCTGTTTCCTCCTGATCTTTTTCTTTCTTTCTTTTTTTAGATGCAAAAAAGGAGCAGAACCCGCTGCTTCCATTAAAATGCAACCAAAATGTCACAAGGATCCAGCTGTGAACTCAAATCTCTCAACAGCACAGTTTAAAGCCCACTCACGGCAAAATATCGAAAAATGCCAGGAAAAAGGCACTTCGGAACCAGGGCGAAGCTAGAAAAAAACAACCCTGGTGCACAACTTTATACTATATACTTCGACTCGAAACAATGTATATGTAACTAAACAAAAAATCTAATAACGTCAATAATGTATTTGAATAGCCTTAGTCAGAACCAAGACTTGGTGGCTAGATCTCAATATCAATATTAGCTTGTTCACCTAGGTTCGAATCATAGGTAAATCTTTTGGATAAGACGGGTGACCATCCGCAAGAAAAAAAAAACATGCACAACCATATACTATATACTTCGACGGACAGGAATTTGGTGAGTGCCAGTGCTTCCTCCACTTTCAGTTTTTTTAAAATTTTAAAATCTTAAACTTTTATGTTTTTAAAAATTATGGCGTTAAATATGTAGATAGATATGTTCGTGAAAAGTGTATGCAAAAAGTCCCGGTAAAAAATACTTTAAATTTTGGAAAATACAAAAAAACAAATTTCTGACTAAAGGATACACTATTGTAATACTAACTTACTACCATTAACTGTTAGAAATTTGTCTTTTTATATTATTCAAAATACAAAGTATTTTTTAACAGGACTTTCTTTTGCATACACCCCACCGTTTATATCTATCTATATATTTAACGTCATAATTTTTGAGACATAGAAACGTGAGATTTTAACATTTTCAAAAAAATTAAAGTGAGGAGAGCACTGATCTCATGTGTCAAAGACACTTTCCGATACTTCGACTCGAAACAACGTATATGTAACTAAACCAAAAATCTAATAACGTGCTTGTACGTTCACCCAGGTTTGAATCACTTTTTGATAAGACGGGTGACCATCCGCAAGAAAAAATCATGCGAACAGGCTTCATCTCGCAACAAAATAAGCCAAGAGAGGAATCCTTTTCGCTAGACTTAGTATACATATTTCACAGAACAAACGACACGCCATACAATAACAAAAAGTGATGAGCTATTTTTCATAGACATGAATAAATAAGTTATAATGTTAATATGATTATCGATGCAATTATGCAAATTGGTTTTCATAAATTTCATCCCTGAAAAGCTAGCCGTGGCAACAAACAACACGAGTTCTACATTCAAAAGATGATAAATTAATTGATGGCAAGTACCAAAAAATGTTTCTCGTTTCCACCAAATTTCTCTTCAAAAAACTCACCAACAACTCGTATATATACCAAAGACTAATTTAATAAAGAGAATTATATACTAAACACATCTTGCACAAGGGATTTTAAAATTCAGAAAAAATAGCAAAGACGAACAACTTATGCCCTAATCAGTGGGAATTAGGGCCTCAGCCGCTTAAGGTATCTTATTCATTGTACCTTGGAGGCTTGGACTGAGATTGAAGTTGGTGGAAGATGAATGCTCTGCCTTACTGCTGGAGGCTGGGCGCAGGTGATCGACTGAGCTCTTGACTTGGTTCACCGTCAAGACGTCGACAATGAAATGAACAAGCCGAACACAGCCCTTGCTTTTCCCACTACGGGTGGCGCGGGAGCCATCGCCGCTTCATCCGTCACTCAAGTGAAAAAGCGTCAGGCTTCATCTGTAGCTGGAAAGGAGGATGGAGGAGGTAGTCAGAAGAAACGCCGCTCACCTTCGAAAGGTGATCGCCATTTGTTCTTTTGTGAAGCATACTCATAATATATTTTTTTTGTAGAAAGAGGAGCATTGTGTTAACGCATACATATTCGCTGCAGATGAGGCGGTGGAAGACGAAGATGTCGCCAAGCGTCTTGCTGAGCGGGCTAAAGAAGTGCATACCACCGCAGAAAAATATTTCCAAGGGATGGTAATCTATGGGCCAAAGTTCCCGACCGAGATGATCCCGCCTGTTGCTAATGACAAGCCGGGCAAGAAGTCGAAGCTCCATCTTCCCATGAAAGACTTCATCTCCGAGGTTCGCATGGACTTGAAAGCCATACATAGTCACATAAGGAGGAGACCCTTCAACAAGGAAAACGTCATCAGCGTGATCCAGTTAGCCACGACTTACTGGTAGAGGGAGTATGGAGCATTATACCCCGATGACTTGTGTAAGTTGGACTCCGTGTTGAAATCTTTGGCCCATCGTCTAGAAGGGACGGTCAATCCAAGAGATTATGAGTAACATGTTGTGGCCCTCGCAGAAAAGGAGGCACGTCCTTTTCTCAAGAAGCTGGAAGCTGCCTATTCTGGCGTGTTTGGCCAGCTTTGCAGGTGATCTCCCAACACTGGTCGAACACGTCGGAGTAGGCAGCTTCAAGCTTCTTGAGGAAGGGACGCACCTCCTTTTCTACGAGGGACACATCTTGTTCCACATAATCGTCTGGATTGACCATCCCTTCTAGGCGATGGGCAAAGGATTTCAGCACGGAGTCCAACTTGCACAAAGTCTTCGGGGTACAATACCCCACACTCTCTCCCAGAAAGTTGTGGCTAGCCGGATCGCGCTGATGACGTTTTCCTTGTTGAAGGGTATCCTCCTTAGGTGACGCTGGATGGCTTTCAAGTACATGCGTACAATCCCCGCATTTCGCTCGGAGGTGAAGTCCGTCATGGGAAGATGGAGCTTCGGCTTCTCGCCCGGCTTATCCTCAACAACATCCGTGATCATCTCGACCGGAAACTTTCGCCCATAGATTACCATCCCTTGGAAATATTTATCCGCGGTGGCATGCAGTTCTTTAGCCCGCTCGGCGAGATGCTTGGTGACATTCTCGTCTTCCACCGCCTCATTTGCAGAGGATATGGATACGTTAATATAATGATCCTTTCTATAACAAAATATTATAAGTAAGCTTCACAAAAGAATAAATGGCGATCACCTTTTGCAGGTGAGCAGGGTTTCTTCGGACTCTCTCCTGCATCCTTTCTATCTACAGATGAAGCCTAGAGCTTTTTCTCTTGGGCGGCGGATGAAGCGGTGATGGCTCCTGCATCACCCGTAGTTAGCAAAGCAAGGACTGTGATCGGCTTGTTCATTTCATTGGCAACGTCTTGACGGTGAACCAACTCGGGAGCTCAGTCGATCACCTGAGGCCCGTCCCTTGAGATGGGAGATCTCATCCAAGTTATCCTATGGAGAGACATGCAAATACTTTAAAAGGATGTAGATGCAAATGCTCTAGCCTATGGAGAGACATGCAAGTACTTTAAAAAGATGTAGATGCAAATGCTCTAGAAAGAAAGATACACTAATCATACCATGATACCATAGGGATGGTGAGTGATGCATCAATCTCCGCCGCATTATCATTGCGGTTTCCTTTCACTTCTACTGCCTTGGCCGGAGCAAAAGCGGCAGTCGGTGTACGGTGCCGCTCGACTGCCAAGCGCGACTTGACGGTGGAGACGGTGGTGGCCTGGGTGATGAAATATAAGTTGCAGGCCTGGGTTTCGTCCTTCTCCATGGGACAGGTGATGACTCCTTAGACGACCCGTGGTCACGCCGGCCGTCTGGGATCACTGCGTCGGACACGCCGATTGCCCGATGGCAGTCAGGCTTTGGCTTGGCCGGTGGAAGACGCATCAAGATTTTGGCTTTGCTCCTGTCTTCGGAGCCTGACTTCTTGGGAACGTCACCACCGTCACGCTTAATTCATGGTTCGGTTTCCGATCTGTACATGAAAAATACAACTTAGTACACACGTATACAAGGCTGCTACTAGACCAATCTTACCATTTGACCTACGTGAAAAAGCGATGGTCACATGAAGTAAGCATGCATGAAGGCGTGCTACCGCTAATCAATCTATCGCGTGCCTTTTTATGCACGGCTATAATGCTGGATGTGATGAAAACTAGCCTGACATGCTTGAGTTTCTGAAGAAAAAAAAAAGAAAAAAAAAAGGAAGAAGGAAGAGATCGGTAATACCTTTTCTCTCTGTATTGAAACGAGAAGGCAGCGGCTCAGCTTGATGGCGTTGGGATGGGAAAGTCCCCGAGGGCTATCGATCGTTATATAGCCCCATAAAAAAATCTGAACAGACTTAGGGCTAGAGATCGATCCTGATCCGCCCTTGTAACAAACCTGCTGCCGGCGTGCAAGATCTAGCTGGTGCGGAATAGATAATGCAGGATCTTAAAGTTGTTGGAAAAAAAGTACTCCCTCCGGTTCATATTAATTGACTCTAATATGGATGTATCTAGACACATTTTAATTCTAGATACATTCATATTGAAGTCAATTAATATGAATCAGAGGGAGTACAAGTTTTCAACGGCAGACCAATGTCGCCCATCATTAAAAAAAAAAGGAGGCTGCAAACAAAATGCGCCGTTTAAGTTTGTTTTCTCACCAAGTCGAGTTTGATCTGCTTCGTGCTCGAACTCAACTTGGTGAGGGGGCATTTGTTCGACATGATTTTGTATCCGGCAAACAAAAATCATGCGGTATTTTAGGTGTGCAATACACGTATCAATACACATGAGGGGGCGGCCGTACAAGTGCTTATGGCTGTTTATGCTAATCACTTATTTAACTGTGTTTTGGCTATACATTCACATTGATCAATCTTTTTTCCCGGAGAGATCAATCCATTGCTAGCTCACCAATGCAAGGCTTTAGAGCATCTCAAGCGGGCAGGCGCGTTAAATTAACCACCGATATACCGCGCGCTTGGCGTTTTTCCTCCTCTGGCAGGCGCTGCAAAAAGCTGCGCGATGCAAAAAAAATTATCGCGGGCGGGGCGTTGCGCTATTCGCCGCGACATATCTCGAGCATTGACATACAACCGCGTGCTATTGCTTTCGTTCGCGCGCGACCCTCAACTGCCACTCTGAAAAACCCCCCGCGCGCGCAACCTCCATCATGGAACAATCATCGCCGGCGTTGTTCCATCATGGAGAGCGCATCCGAGACTCCACTAACTCCTCCCTACTCGGTCCCCGCCTCCGGTGGAGAAGTTCCGCCGCAGGCCGCGCCAAACCTTAGCGCTGGCGCCAGCGGCGGGAGCAATGTTGCTGCTAGCAATTTCGCTGGGAGTTCTGCCCCTGCTTGTGTCCTCTTCGTGCCGTCGTGGCCGATGCAGATGCCACCACCCGCGTCGAAGGTCACATGCGACAAGTGCGGCGATGCGGCAGCGGGTCTCAGTCGACCCAAGAAGGCATCGAAGAAGGCGACGATGGCGCGGACGAGGGCGCCATCTTCCCGCGATCCGCCATCATCCCACACACCGCCTCGTCCATGGTTGAGGCACCGAAAGGTAGGAAGGCCGGAGATGATGGAGAGGAAGGCCGGAGATGATGACATAGCAATAGCAATGGAGATTGGAGAGGATGATTAATGCAAGGCTAGAAGCAAATGAGAATAGGAAGATGGCTGGCAGCTTGGAGGCCGAGGCCGAGGCATGGAGGACCGCATTGGAGGAGAGAATGGCACCGCCGAGGAGAGGAAGGTTGCATTGGAGGAGAAGAAGTTTGCCATGGAAAAGCATCAACGCCTATTGGGGAGAGAGAGAGAGAGAGAGAGAGAGAGAGAGAGAGAGAGAGAGAGAGAGAGAGAGAGATGTTTTTCAAAGACACTTCTAACATGGATGAAAGGCAATTGAAATATATAAACCTTGCTCTCGATGAAGTGTTGGTCAAAAAAATACAAATGGCAAACTATTTGAAGAACATGGGTGGCATGGGAGGAGGCATGGGTGGCATGGGAGGAGCCATGGGTGTCATGGGAGGGATAAATGCCATGGGAGGGATGGGAGGCTTCGGAGGGATGAATGCCATGGGAGGCATGGGTGGCTTCGGACTCTTTGGAGGCATGATGAATGCACCGGCGAGTGAAGTTGGAGGCATGGGTGGCTATGGAGAAGGCATGGGTGGCTATGGAGAAGGCATGGGTGCACCGTCGGGGGGTTTCATGGCCTCCATGAATCCTCCTTCAAGTGATCAAACAATCGTCCAAGAGTCCAATGATGAAGAAGGATAAAATGGAGATGGCCATGAGGATGAGGATGTTGAAAAATGATGTGTTTGTGTTAGACTTGGTTTTATGTGGTGTTGAACTTGCTTATCCTTTGTATTGAACTTGTGATGCATTTGAACTACACTATTTTGGATGAAACGTGGACTTTTGCAATCATTTGTTCTTGATTTTTAGTTGGTTTGTTTGATCTTGTTGAATATATACAATTGTGCATATGTTGTTTGCGCCGTAGTTTGCAGCGCCTGGTGGAGGCCGTTTTTTCAGCTGCAATACGCGTATTGTAAACTGCAGCGTTCAGTGAAGCTCTCGCCGGTGCCGTGCGCTCCATCCGCATAGCGCACGCTCTAAAATCGTTTTACAGCGCCGCGTTATACAACGCCCGCGCTCTTACGCGCACGTACAAGCTATACACCCACCAGGATAGGCAGGAGGCTCGATCGCCTAGTGCAACACGTTTCTGTACTTGGGCCAGGATTTTCTAGGTTTTTACCCTTTTTCTCTTATTCGGTTTGTTGGCTGCGGATTCAGGCGTGATTTTCTAGGTTTTTACCATTTTGTAGCAGGTTTTTTTATATTTAACCTGGTTTATTCTTTCCCCTTTTTCCATACTTTTCTACAGTATGATTTTTTTCAGATTATGAAAAAAAAATTACTTTTAAAAAATGGTCATATTTTTTTAAAAATTGAATTGTAATAAATGTTACTTTTCTAAACAAATGTTTGATTTTGAAAACCATTCTATTTTAAAAATACTTCCATTTATAAACCGTTTGATTTTACGAAAATTTCTCAGATTTGGACAAACGCTTTTTAAATAAAAAAATACTTACAAATTTTAAATTTGAACATTTTTTAGATGCAAACAAATTTTAAGTATGGACAATTTCAGAATATGAACAAATTTTAAATTTGAACATTTTTACAATCTGAAAAAATTTAATATATGAACTTTTTCAAAATATAATTTTTACAAATTTGAACATTTTGTGTATTTGGACAAATTTTAAATATGAACAATTTCAAAATCTAGACAAACTTAAATTTGAACATTTTTTTATCCGAACAAAATTTTATATGTGAAGATTTCAAAATCTGAACGAATTTCACTTTGAAGATATTTTAGATATAATCTTCAAATTTAAACAGTTTTCAAATATAAACATTTATTCTAGATAAAGAAAAGAAAATCTAAAAAAAGAAAAATTAGCCAAAAGTTACGTAGATATCAGCAGCGCACCAATTCAACGGAAGTAAGTAGCAAGTCCCAGCGTACTCCTCTTTAATTATTTCAAGATAATATTCATAAAGAAGTGTACATGGAGATTTTTCAAGATAAATTATGAAGTGAAGTGAAAAAATGTATTGGAAAGATGCATCTCTCCTCTTTAATTATTTCTCCTCTAGTGAGCTAAGTGCTTGTATAAAACAAGGAGGACATGTGGTCAATATTATTGGGTTTGATTTCCGTGCGATGAGAGAGAAGCAATGAAAGTGCATTGAGAAGATAAGAGTACGCTCTTTTGTGGATAAAGTATAGAGCTAGATGTCCACTTATTTGTAAACGGAGGGAGTACATACATAACTTGGGCCAAACCCATCTTAAGCCGCACATCCGATTCCCTAAGCGGAGCCGACCGGGACCGCCGCTTAAGGCGATCAACACGAGCTCTCCAAGCTGGTTGCATGGTTAATTAGGGCGTGATAGGTTGCTCGCATGGAAATTTGGCGTTTTGGTCTGTCGCATGTAAATGGCCTAACTGTTACCGTATCACTGAAAATAAGCCTTGGAACAACTTTGATACTTTGTTTGGATGCCAATAATTTTACTTGGTCTCAAGTGGTGAAGAGGCGAAGGCCACCCACCCATCTAAGCTGACAAGGTCAGACATCTTCATCATCGGACATCGACGAGTCGGAGAGTACGTCTAAGCATCACCAGAGCGAAGGACGTACTGTCCCACTTTCCACTTCATCATCGAATCACCATCGTCTACACCAAGCGCATGGAGAATGCGAAACTTGAAGACGACGACCATTGCAGCTGCTTAATCGGAGGTGGTCTGCGATGTTGAATCACGGACGTAATTAATCGGGAGTCTTCCGTGGCCTCGTGAACCAGAACACACAATCGCCCAAGTCATATCGGTCGCGCTAGCAGGTCATGGAGCGCATATGTAAAGGAATCTTGTAATTTTGTTTCTCCATTGAGGGATCAATAAAAGTACATGTTTCCTATGTTATTTCTATACTTATATGGCACGCCCGCATATTCATTTTCCCCTTGACCTGTAGAGATATAATATTTAGTTGACCATTTATTATTTCTCGTGTCAAACATGAGGAAAAACTAGCCATAGGGGAAAGAACTTTGTCCTTCGTTGTATTAGCTTGAAGAAGAAGGTGAGCCTTCATGGCGTTCAGGAGACCTTCGTGGTAGTCTGCGTGTCTCCAACGTGACATACCTCACTTCGTGTGAGGAGACACAATAATACATCTACGTCTCTGCATGTCTCGGTTACCTTTATACTGGAGTTCACTTTTCTTGTGAGTGGAGTACTTATATTATGCTATCATTTGTATTACATATATCTTGTGCCTATCTTTTCTAGCTTAAGTTATTATTGTTGCACTTAGTTGACCATAGCGTATTTTGATTTTATGCTTGTAAAATAAACTTTAGTTCAATTTTGCATTGTTACATGCCAAATCAGGGCCGCCGGTGAAGTAAGATCTCAACCATGATGCTTCATCATGAATTCATGATTGCATGAGAAATTAAAAAGGTTATGGAAGAGGCAAAATGCAATAGGGATGAGAAGAAATAAACGAGAGGTCACAATGATAAGCTTTATTGACCTCTAAAATGGAGCTCTTAACTTGTAGAGACCAATGCCCAGTGAAGACTTCTAAATTTAACTAGCTAAACATGCCCGCATCGCCACGCCACCTACATGGCATTGTTGAACGGCGTCATTAGTCCTTGTGTCATGTTGTTATTTCAGAGTTAGTTGTGGGAACTAAAAGAACGTTGACATATCAGGTACTCCCTCTCACAGTTTATTATTTATTATGCGTGTCTGTACCCTAGTCGTAAATTTGATCAAGGTAGCATCAGTTATATGTTATAAAAATTATATCATTAGAAAGTTTAGATGTTCTAATTTCTAATGATATAATTTTTGCGTTATATAATTTAAATTATATAGATCAAATTGGCGATCTAGGAATACGGGGAAGACTAGTAAACTGAGACGGAGGGAGTATATATCATGGTTATTGGAGATCGTACTTCCTTTCTACTACAACTTATATATTTATTTACTAAACTTGGAACATGCTATTTAAATAGATTATTTCCAGGATGGGTTTATTATAAGAAATAGCAATTCAGAGATCAAGGCGCCAACTGAAAAATAGGGCAATGCAAAAACTCCAAGGATATGGACATTAAATTGTCTTTATTTACTGAAAAGAAAATATAATCTTTGAAAAACAAAATGGATTCTGATGAAGTTGGAGACGGCATATCCGACCAAGTGAACCCTGCATATCTGCCTTGAGCAGCATTGTCATGTGCCGCTTGATGAACTCTGCCATCATCTCCTCATCCCTTTTGAACTTATCGCTTCTTGCTCCACGAAAGTGAACCCTGCGGTTACCTGTCGTGAAACAAGCGGCCGGCACGTGTTGCGGATGACGGAGATGACATGCCCCACCATCGACCGCAGCAGCAGCCGGCATCCACCCAAGGGATGACCCTGAGCAAACCTAAGGTTCCTGAGCAACATCTGAGGGGGGGGGGGGGGGGGAGGAGGTGCGAGGCTGCCATCAGAACCCGCGATGATTTGGCCTTGATCCAGCCACCGTCGTTGTCCGACCGCTGCCTCTCCATTCCGGCAGCCACTGGCCCTTCCCCAGGGTTTTTATTTCAAAAATGTCCTTACCCAACCTTCTCCGCCTCATTTTGGTCGCCAGCCGGCGCACCTCCTCACCTAGGCTTACCCAAGCCACCACGTCGCTGCTCCCTGGTCCCAATCAGGTCAACGGACAGCCGTTTTAGGCACCGCTATTCATGGGGTTGTCCATGCTCATGCTGCTAGTGCCCTGAGCTCCTTGATCAGCACAAGCACGCCTCCGATCTATATCGTGAGGGTTGACCGGAAAAGGAGGCCATCGAAGATATAGGGAAACTTACCTACCTTAGGGACCCATCCTGCGCCCGCGCGTCCGGATGGGTCCAATCGGACAAAAATGCGGCCCAGCGTGCGGACCCATCCCAAAAACGGATGGCCGCGGCGTCCGGGACGATCCAAACCTGGCCCAAATCTGGGACGAGTTTGCGTGGCCGCGGACGTCGATTGTTGGCCGCTCGCGTCCTCCCCTCCTCCCCTTGTCCTCCCCTGGCCCGCCTGTCTGTCTACCAAAACACAACTTCCTTGCACACATCTCCCGCCGCTCCGCCGCCACCCAAGGACCGGCGATTTGGGAGCGGCGTCGATGCCGGCCACCGTCGTCGAGAGGCCGTCAAGCGGGGCGGAACCATAGGTCGCGGCCCCGCGCTTCTTTCGCGTCGTCGTCGCAGAGTCGGAGGACGCCGTGGCCGTCGCTGTTGTCCTCTCACCATCGCGAGACCTCCCGCCGTTAGCAGCTGCGTCGTTGTCGCCGGAGGTGAGCTCTCGTTCACCGTGTTTCTAGACCGCAAGTCGGCCGGGACGGCCATTGCCTGCAGGTCCCTACGGAGGCATTGGTGGCCTCCGCTTGCGAGGTGTTCGATGAAATGGGCGATCTAAAAATTGCCCCTTTCCATCTGTAGATCATGGTGGACAGTGACGACGACTACTTCTTCAAGAACTTCATCGACACGTCGTCAGACGAGGAGTCCGACGACGAATTTTTCACGGACGCTGTGCCGATCAGCCACGACCACGTTGTCTCCCAGATCCCCGTGTACCGGGGGTCCTTGCCGGGGCGCGCGGCCGCCTTGGACCGCAAAAGAGAACGCGACCACGACCAGCTCTTCACCGACTACTTCCAACCCAAGGCATTGTTCACGCCGGCCATGTTTCGCCGTCGTTTTCGGATGTCCAGACATTGTTCCGCCGAATAATGGATGGTGTCAAGGCCTACGACGACTACTTCTGCGCGAAAGTGGATGCAATTGGCAAGGTAGGCCTCTCTTCGTACCAGAAATGCACGACATCGATTAGGATGCTCGCATATGGTGGTGCCGATGATTTCGTAGATGAGTACACGCGCATGAGTGAGTCCACCTGCTTGGAAGCGATGTACAGGTTCTGCAGAGCAGTGATCAGTTCGTTCGGATAACAGTATCTCCGGCAACCTACTGCAGAGGACACAGCTCGTCTGATGTCAATCAGCGCTTCCAGGGGGTTTCCTGGAATGCTTGGCAACATAGACTGCATGCACTGGAAGTGGAAGAACTGCCCATTTGGTTGGCAGGGGGCATACAGCGGCCATTCTGAGGAGTGGAAGAACTTTGTCATTGATTACGTGGACAATGTACTTATGTAATAAAATTTGAGCATTTGGACTATTTTATATATTTTTTATAATTTATTATGCTTTTATAGTGAATTTACAAGCAAATAGCTACTATAGAGCGCCGCGATCCAAATCTGCCGCGTTGGGCGCAGCGCGCGACCCAAACAGACGCGCGGACGTGGGGCTCCTCCCGCGCGTCCGCGCGGCCACCCAAACAGCCCAAAACGGACGGCACAGCACGTCCGTTTGGGTCGCAGGGTTGGAGATGCCCTTAGAGCATCTCTAGGAGAGTCCGTATATGTGCGAACCGAAAATCTGAAGTTCGGTCTCCTGAACTGTTCAGTATAGTTGTACTTTGTTACGCCATTTTTTGCTCCGATCGCGCAACATTCGTCAAATAATTTACATTAAACTTGCAAAATACGTAGCAGTTCTAGCTACATTCGATAATTTTAGACCTAAACTACTAGATTTAAGCCCCGAATTGTCACTGGGGCAGTTCTTGCAGCGGCGGAGGGTTTTCCACGCCGGCGACTCCTACGCGATGATGAGCTCGGCCACCTCGAACGCCGCCGCCTCCGCAGAGCTCCCGCAGGCTAGAAGCGGCCCGGCTGCGTCGTCGTCGTTGTCGCCGCGCGGGGAAGCGCTGGCAGCGGTGGGCTGCACGAGCCGGCAGGAGCGCCTCCTCGGCTTCTCTTTCGCGCGCCTCCTCGCCCGATGTCCGGCGCGCGAAAGCACACGGCCACTTCCGTGCCGTCCGCTTCCAAGCGCCGTCGGAGCGCACCCGCCTCTCCCGCTTCCAAGCGCCATCGGAGCGCACCCGCCTTACCCGCTCCGCCTCCGACCGTACACCCAGCGGACGCGGAGCTGGCTTCCCGCCGTCGATTCGGCCCCCTCCCCTACCTACGTGTCTTGCGCAGCCCATGGCAGACGCATGTGTGGTGGCGGCAGCAGCGAAGCGGCGTCAGCGACGACAGAATTGCTAGCCGAAGAGGAGGGGAAGCGGCGGCAGCGGAAGTGGTAGAGGCGGAGGGGAGTAGGGTTTAGAGACCGAACTCCCCTCCACGACCCCTTTTAATAGGGGGGCAGCCGCCGAGTTTCTCGGACCCCCGAACTCGTTTTACGGGTCATGCCGCGAGTTCAGGCTCCATCCACACTTTTTCGGTTTCGGCTTGTTTTATGGGTGATGCTCCTAGGCATAGACTGTTCATCGACCAGCAGACGCTTTCATCCCTAACGGAAATTTAAGGAATTTGTGATGCAAATTTGCCCAGGGTCGAAAAACAGGAGTCTGTATTCCGTCAAAACTTGGAAAGATATAATCAGACCCAGGGTAAGTAGTTACAGGTACGTTTTTCTTTCAGGAATCGAAGTACACAGAATTTCATTGTCCTTATCACAGTGCGACATTTTTCCATTATTTTGGAGGAGACTCTGAAGCAACAAAATAAAGGTGAGTCCTTTCAAGCTCTGAAGCAACTTACAGTTTATACAGCTTGGAAACCAAGAAAACAGAAAATCAATTTCCCTTAAGTTAACAACAAGCATGGACATATCAAAGTCTTCATCAATGTTACCATGTTCCACCAGAAGCGATTACGTTTCAAACATGCTGCTCTAACAGCCCAATCTCATGGCCCGTGCTTCGGTAGGTAGGTAGAGCTTCAGAAGATCGCCCATGTTGCCTTCTCCAGCTGCAATCGGGAAGCCACTCTAACTGCGGATGGTATGAAGTATGAACAGCATCGGTAGTTTGCTCCATGGATTATGCCTCAGACATCCAAGGAACCAAGCTGATTAAGCAAATTTGGTTTTGACAAGGTACAGTTTGATCACCAACAGGCATTCAAAACAATTTGTTGAGAGATAATAACATGAAAAAAACACACCATGTATGTATGTGAAGAATCTTGCCAAGAGGCTCCGTAAGAGCAAGGTGCCCTCCCTCCTATTCAAGCTTGACATCCGCAAGGTCTTTGACTCCGTGCGATGGGACTACATCCTCGAGCTTCTTACAAGACTTGGCTTCCCGCCTAAATTCCGTGATTGGATTGCCGCCTTGTTTTGCACGGCATCCTCGAGGATCCTTCTTAACGGGGTTCCCGGGTTGCCCATTTATCATGGGAAGGGGCTTAGGCAAGGAGACCCGTTGTCGCCGCTTCTCTTTGTCCTTGCCATAGACCCACTCCAACAGATCCTTGAGTTGGCCACTCAACACAACCTTCTTCACAAGATTAGAGGAAGAGGAACCGTTTTCCGCACTTCTTTATATGCGGACGATGCGGCCGTCTTCATGCTCCCCTTAAAGGAGGACATCCTAAACCTCTCCGCCATTCTTGACTATTTCGGTGAAGCGACCGGTCTTCATACTAACTTCCAAAAAAGCTCGGTCATTCCAATACATTGCCATGAAGTCGATCTTGATGATGTTCTTGGGAGATTGCCGGTCATCCACACGTCCTTTCCTATCAAATACTTGGGGCTCCCTCTTTCGGTTTGGGAACTTAAAAGAGTGGATTTCCAACCTCTTGAGGACAAAATGGCCGGCAAGCTCGTCACTTGGGATGGTAAGAACATCAATCCGGCCGGTAGAGGAGCCCTTATCAAGTCCGTTCTCACCTCCCAAGCTATTTTCCATCTCACTCCTCTTAGACTTCCACCGGGGTGTGTGGCTTCCATGAACAAGATTGAACGAGCTTTTCTTTGGGCCGGAACAAAGGAGATCACCGGAGGAAAATGCAAGTTAAATTGGGAGGCGGTTTGTAGGCCGAAAAGCCTTGGAGGCTTAGGCATCCTCCACATTGACAAATTTGCGAGGGCTCTTCGCTTAAGGTGGCCTTGGTACGAATGGAGGCACCCAACCAAGCTTTGGGTGGGAATGGGCAACCCATGTGACGAGGTTGACATGAACCTCTTCTATGCTTCAACTTCTATCTCCATTGGGAATGGCAAGATTGCTAGTTTTTGGGAATCTCCTTGGCTCAATGACACAAAGCCCAAAGACATAGCTCCGCTTATATATGAAGCTTCTACTAGGAAGAGATGGAAGGTAAACCAAGCATTGACGGATCATGCTTGGGTTAAAAAAATCAAGATGGACACAAACCTCACCATCCAACATTTGCATTAGTACATTCAGCTATGGACTCTTCTCCGAGACATTCATCTCAATGAGCTTCTTGAGGACACTATCACTTGGACCACCACCGTAAATGGAGAGTACTCCACGACCGTGGCTTACAAAGCACAATTCTTCGACGCCGTGACTACCAACATGAACTGGTTGGTTTGGAAGGCTTGGCCCCCCCAAAGATCAAGTTCTTCGCTTGGTTGGCCCTCCATAATAGGCTTTGGACGGCGGACCGGCTAGCGAGGAGGGTAGAACAAATTGCGGTCGGTGTCCGCTTTGCAACCAAACTGAAGAGACGACAGCACACCTTCTCTCCCATTGTCTTTGGGGGATGGTGAAAAGTTGAATTGGCATTCCTTCCATCCACCTCGATGCGTGAACGGACGATCTCACCCTTGAGGGTTGGTGGTCCAAGTTGTTGAATGAGGCTTCGAACAATCGTAAGGCCTTGTCCTCCATTATCTTCTTGTTAGTTGGACCATTTGGAAGGAGCGGAATGCTAGAATTTTCAACCATAAGTCCGCACCAACTGCCGCCCTCCTCAACATCATCAAATCAGAAGTGAAGCTCTGGGTTGCCACGGGTGCAAAGTGTTTAAGTTTTGTAATAACGGGAGAGTAATCCATTAGCTTCCTTTCGAGTGTTTTTCCTTTGTGAACCTTCAGTCTTGTCTAAACTCTTCCCCTTAATTAATGAATAGTGGCAAATCTTTTGCCACTCGTTTCAAAAAAAAAAAACACACCACAGATGCAAAAACCAGGCATGTAAGTTAAGCATTGCATCAGACATCCAAGGAAGGATCTAGCAGCATTAGCTCTCAAGCCTGGCAGGGCGAAAGCTCTTAGGCGGCAACTGCGAATGTTTTGAGAAACAAGCCTTAAATTTATCATCATTTGCAGTGCAACATTAACAAAACATGCCACAAAACAATGAAATATATTGAATGGGGAAAATATTAAAGCTCAGACATCCAAGGAAGGAATTAGCAGCATTAACTCTCAAGCCTGGCAGGGCGAAAGCTCTTAGGCGGCAACTGCGAATGTTTTGAGAAACAAGCCTAAATTTTATCATCATCGCCATATCATTCCCAGTGTCAACTCAACTATCAACCAAATTATGTAAGTTATTAGTTATTACAGAAGCATGTAGTCACCATTTCCGGCTCTGCTAACCGATTGAACTGCAGTCACAGGTTCCTATCAACATGTGAAACGAAATACATCTCTATTTGGGCCCAATCAAAATCTTCAGTCAGTGCTCGCAGTTACCAGAGACGTGGTATCAGGCCTAACATATAGAGATAATAAGACTTAAATAGCAGAACAAGCAAGCTTACACAGAATCCCTCAGTGACCCGCTTAAAATCACGCACACATCTGAATCAATCCAGCTGCAAATGGAGACTCCGGACCTGACCAAACCACAAAGGTAATGGTCGAAGGCAGGACAGTTGCAGTGGAGAGAAGCAGCTGTTGTTTACAGTGTCATACGGCACTTCCTATGGTCCGAGCTCCTCACCAGGATATTGTAAGATGGAACAATTTTCAACAAAATTCAAATTGTTTATTAAGACAGTAAAATTGATAGTAGTATTCAGTTTATTATGCCTCAGAAAGCCGCAAAAATATCGTCATTTGGAATCTGACGGTAATTCCAACATATAGCTAATCATCATGGGCTTTAAACTGCTGATACAAATAAAATTATTAAAACGACAGAAAGAAGATTTGGAAAAGCCCGGTATCATCAGAATATAAATGCCTTCTCATTCACAGGTAAATAGGCACTGTGTCAGAAGGTGTCCTAAGATTATTTCGAGGTTTCGTCCTCTGATACCGAAGAAATCAAGCAAAAGCGAAAACAGCAAACATAAAAATCACTGATCTCATATGGATTCAGATGCAAAGATGACATCATACGGCCGGCTCAAGCCAACCTCGGATCAAGTGTTGGATATGCATAATTACCTCCTCACTATCCAAATAGATCTTGTAGATATGAAGTGGGTAAAGGCAAACGAACAATCAAGAGCCAAAAATAAAAAGATTTGAGGACGCGACATATTACTCAGTGGTGGCAATGTTTATTAGGTTCGATTCTGCCGGCGATTGTCGTCAATGCTTTCAGAAGAGGGAGCTTGTTATCCTCATCGTAACATCGTCCTCCAAATAAAATTACAGAAAGAAAAGAAGCAAGAACACAGATCCGGAGGAGAAAAACAGGTATCAGATGGCTCGGTTCAGCGGGATAATCGGCATACAAATCAACTCAAAACAAAGAGAAGACCTGTGATTTGGTCTGTTGAGCTTGAATATTTGCAAATCGTCACTGCCATCGACAGATGCAAAAGGTGCAAAAAAAGAACGAATACTACAATAGATCTTGCCGTGCAAAGATGGGAGAGATCGTGATTGGGGGGGAGTACGCTGGAGGCTGGAAGGGCTTCTCTTCGGCGGCGATGATATGATCTCTGTGGAGGGGCAGTTATACAGCGAGCGATTGCTGGGTTAGGGTTTAGGTCGCCGTGGGCTGTGATTTACATTGTAAACTTGGGCTGGATATGGATTGTCCTATCAGCTGTCTCGTTGACACACACCTGGGCTCTAAACGACCTGCATATTGCTTGTAGATATCCAATTCGGCCCATAGGGCTTCACACCCTTCGTGACCAAGTCCGGTGTCTCGCCGGATAGTCGGCGTGGTTCTTCTTTCTTCCATCTGAGGTTTAGGAACTTCTCAAAAAAAAAAAAAACTGAGGTTTAGGAGACTAAAAATCCCCAGTATGGTTGGAGGCATTGGATCGGAGAGTTGATTAGGGTATATAAAATGGTGGAGAAGACAATAGGTATAAGTGGTATAGTGCATTGTGGTTTCTTATTATCTCTATGTGTATCCCTTGATTGTTAATTTGGCAAACATAATATTAATTACACAACACAAAAATTATATTATTAGAATAACATATAACCTTTTTGTTGCTATATATTTTGTAGTATATATCTTGTATTATCACTGTTAAATTTACGATCTAAAAATGCGCGTAAGCCGTATGAACTGGAACGCATGAAGTACCAAATAATGAGGATTAATTGAATTTTAGCACTAGAGAAATGTGTTGATAAGGGAAGAAACATGATATAATAGAGAAAATCGTTTTATCTTATTTTCTGACGGATCATGCGTTAGCTAAGAAAAGAAAATCTTTTTTTTAACTCCTCCAACTAAACTAAAATTGAGAAAATAACTCTGCCAAATTGTACATGTCCTTGCGCAAGGAGAAAGAAAACTAAGGGATTCAACTCCAATTTGGCCCGGAAAAGGAATTGAAATGGAGTGAATTTCTTTTTGTTCATTGCATACTCCGTGATCGAACAAGACACGAGGCACCTATAGAGCCGAGTTCGTTCTTCCCATGCATTTTTGAAAAAAACTATTTGCACCCCGATAAAGGAAAATGAAAGAAGGCATGAAGTATTACAGAGAATTATAGGCTAGGGAGTTCCCAGGCCCTCGGGCGAAGTGGATAAAAGGCTCGTTTCTAGGTAGCCGACCGAACTAGGAAAAACATCGTGTATGAGCAGCCATGGCGACAATGGGGGCGACAAGTTCAAAGAGGGTGAGCCTAGAGTCGATGAAGACAGATTTTGCCCCGACCGGAGAAGCACACAAGTTTTACAAAGATGCATGATCCGGCTACGCGAAAGGAGGGACATTTTCGTGGCGCCTCCAAGAAGGTATACAGCGTCGAAGACGTCATCATAACCAGCATCGGCCACCGTCATGAGGCCGTATAGAGGAAACAAACCAGACACACCGCCGATAACATCTCCTCGAGTGGTGTCGGCCCAAGGAAACTATGCGACCTAAGCCCAAGAGCACCTATGCCGAGCTCATGGCTGACACCAACCGCGCCGATCAAGAGACCCACAGCTCCAATATAGCACGATAGCATGTCCATACCACCCTGGTCCATCCCAACTCAAAGACTGTCCTAGCAAACACCCTACCAAGAGCATGACAAGGCGACGGCGAGAGACGTGTGCTACAGACCACCACCACCGAGTCGCATGCGCAACCACGGCAGGCAACAACCGAGAACCAACGAGCGCTATCCACCGCTGAAGCAGGGTCGACAACAATGCCTATACCTGAAGCAGAGACAACCAAATTGCCTAGGGCTATCACTCGGCATCCAAAGCCACGCCGCCCCGCTGCCCTCACGGCCAGGAACGCGAACCATGCACGGCCGCCGCTCAGAGAGACAACGTCGAAGACCACCACTCGGAGCCGCCGCTCTGGCGCCCTGGAGCCCCTACTGTGGCCACCAGTAGCGGCATCTTCCGACAGATCCTGATCCACCCGTCCCCGCCAGGGAGAGGGCGGCCACTGAAGTCGCTGGAGAAGCGCAGGCCCAGAGGAAGCCTCGGAGCAAAGACCTAGCACCAGAGAGCCCCGTGCAATGACCCCCCCCTTCCTGTGGCTGCGCAGAGGAGCCGAAGGGCCAAACTCCCCACCACCCCCCTTCACCGGTGTCGTGGTCTTTGACCGGCAACACCTCCGAAGGCGGCGAGGATGGGAGGAAGGGCGGATGGGGGGACGGGGGAGGGTTAGGGTTTCGTGTGGAGGATATGACGCAAGGTGCCATCACATTTTTTTCATAAGCACTTATACGGGTCGCAACATATAAATAGATGGTCGCTCATGATATATTTACAACTGGCTGGTTGGAGGCATAATAGTAGATCGAGAGAGGTCTAGATGCCACATGCTTTTACTTTTCGGATGATTGATTTTTGTATCAACCTTATGCGATCCATGAGATGTAATAACTTGATATTTTGAACTCCGTAATAAAATGCATGTGTATCCATCAACTGATACAAAGGCTAGGACTTTATCATTTAAAAGAAACTCCATATATGCTTCCCATATATTTAGTTAGTACAATAGTACACGTAATGAGATAACTCATGGCAATCCTTTGCCATCCATTGAGAGTTCACGACACTTTTTGTGTAGCTATTTGAATCCTCTAAAGAATGTTCCGGAACTACCAGCGGAAACAATTTTGAAGGGAAAATCGGTGACGCTCTCCATCTCCTTGGTGCCTTACAGTCAAAAGAAGAAACGGCCTGATAAACCTTGATGTCCACCACCTTCTGGTTGGGTTAAACTAATTATGGATGGATCTTACAAAGTGGAGGACTGTTCGGCAGGTTTGGGTATGATTCTACGCGATGATTCTGGTCATATAATTTTCTCAGCTTGTCGGTCTCTGTTGAGGTGTGAGGATGCGCTAGAAGCATAAATACAAGCATGCTTGGAAGGATTAATGCTATCTCTTCAATATAGTGAGTTGCCAATCATCATTGACACGGATTGTTCCCAGCTGGTTGCGGCGGTCCAAGATCACTCTCTTGATCGATCATCACTCATGCATCTTTTTTGGCGATTAAACGCGTGTCTAGTCAAAATAGAATTTGCAATTTTGTAAAAGTGGATAGGTCATAGATTAGGGTTAGTCACTGCCTCGCTAATTTAGCGAGAGCAGAAAGCCATACTGTTATATGGCTAGGTTCATGCCTGGTATCATGCTTCAGGAGCTGGAACTTGAGCGTTATGTAACCTTTTCTGAGTAATGAAATCCCATTTACCCGCAAAAAAAAATAGTACACTCGTAGTGGATTTTTTTTTAACCATGCAGAAATGCTGCATGTGTTATATTAGAAGAGGGAAAGCCTTATAAAAAAGGCTGCAGTTTTACAGAAGAGTCAACCAAAGGGTGAAAAAGAAACACACAGATAAAACAGAAAAAACAAGAGCATGCTTAGTAGAAAAAGAGCTAGACTCCTGGAAGTTGTAGGCGACCTAAACTTGGTAGCGACCAAAGCATCGCTTCTGAATGTGTTGTGGTAATCTTGATCTGCTCTGCTTCCACCACTCGCGGAGCGGAAGATCCATTACCGGAGTAATTTGTTGCAAATTTGCCCAGGTAAGGATGCTGTCCCAAATTATATATACCACCCTGTGAACAAGTGGTGAGCATTCTCATCTGCTACATTGCATAGAACACATTTATCATTGTGAGGGAGATTACACTTTGCTAAGTGATCCGTGGTCCAGACTCTGCCACGAGTAAACAGCCAAGCAGCCATCTTGCATCGCAAGGAGGCCCATGCTTTTCATCAACCGGAGTTGACAGAGAGCACAAAGGTTTCTTCTTCCGCTCGAAGATTCCAAGAGCACCGGACTTTGAAGGCCGTGTTCATTATTTCTATATTGAGTATGCCGAGTCCACCCAACAGTTTAGCATGGCATACTGTATTTCAATTTACAGTATCTGTTCCCTCCACGGCATTTTCCTCCCTCCACAGCATTTGTTCCCTTCCATAAGAAAAGCCCTTCTTATTTTGTCAATCGCCTTGAAGACCACTTCTGCTCCGGTGCTCCTCCCCTGATTTTTTTTTGGGTGCGTTAAACACAACAACGGTGGAAATCTTCCAATTCCTATACATAAGAGGGGCCACGATCGTAATTTTAGTGTAGGTCCACCATCCATACAACCTTGTACATGCCCGTATGGTCCATGTTGTGTTGTACCTCGTTTTTGTACGACGTGGGGCTGTACTTAGACGAATGAGATCGTTAATTGATCACCGTGACCTCTTTTTTTTTCTTACGCGAGGTACAGATACCGTATCAATACAGACGGGTATACATGAGCTAAATATTAGGTTTCGGTAGACCCAACACACAAAAAAGAACCAACTATTACCCTTTAACTTCCCGTTTAGGGGGGAGCACCGGAGCAAGGCTCCTTGAAGACCCATGGCGGCGGGTCCAATGATAACAGATGAAAGATGGCAATAGCGCTGAGGACGGATTGAACTATGATGAGCCTCCGTCCTTGTGTTAGCATAAACGATAGTAGATATTGTTGGATAATTAGGCACAATTTTCATGATTAATTCCAGAATATAAAGCATGACGAAAGTAACTACTAACATGTGAAACTCGAACATACTAGATGCAGTGATCAACATGAACAGTAGCGGAGCAAACGGTACAACATCCATCGCTAAACAGATCGAGATATGTCGCACGTACCGATCTGGTGGAGGTGGCGGTGGAGGTGTAGCAGACGATGTCGCAGCAGTAACGTTGTTGATGACAACGTTGTTGACAACGGGGACGATGGGTCGAAGTAGACGGCGTTGAAGACGACGGTAGGCAGCACCGCCCGACTTGGACGGAAGGCGACCCGTGATGAAGAGCTTGAGCAGTCGCGCAGAGCGCTTCCCAAAAACCTAAATCGCCCTCTCCCGTACGGGATCGCAAGGACGAGCGGTTCCGGAGACCTGCTCTCCCGTTCGCCGATGCACGTCGGCGCGCGGGATGGAGTAGGCTACGATGGCGGCGCAAGCGAGAGAGGTGGAAACCCTAACTCGTGTATTAGATGTATTTCGCGGTAGCCGGGCAAGAGATTATATAGGCTCGGGAAACCCTAGGCAACGTGGGCCACGCCCACGTCGCACGAACGTTTCGAGTCGGTTACAGATAGGCCACGATCCGGGAGCGACCCGAACCGACTAACTGTGACGCGTCCGTCTAGGACTCTGTTCGTTTTCCTGAGGTGCAAAAAGTAAGGAAAGTCTCGGCTCGAGGCTCAATCCACTCAACACGAGCGCGGCGCGCGCGTCGTGACGAGTCGTGTCGTGTCGTGTCGTGTCGAGTCGAGTCGAGACGAGCGAGCGAGGAGGAGGAGGAGCGCGCGCGTGTAGCACTCCTATTCTCACTCACTTACTAGTGGTGGAACAACCCACCTTATAAGGTGGTCTAACTTCCTCCCAACTTTCCATGTGGGACTAAACTTCCCACCTCTTGCCACTCCCTAGTGAGCTGCCACCAACTTGGGCTCAAACTCACATGGCTGCCACTATGTGGGCTTTGAGATTTATAGGAAAAACTGAAATCTAATTTGGGCCATTAAAAGTGGGCCCAATATTTCAACAATCCCCCACCAGATCTTAAATCCCCATTTAGAGATTTACCAATACTCACTGCTTGTTTATATACCAGTGTTTCAGCGGAGACTCGTTAAGTTGAACTTCCGCCTAGAACCTTAAGCTACATCCATTCACACTTGAACAATGGACTAAGCCTTGAATTGCAAGTTTTGCGTGAACAGGGTTTCACTCAAAGTCATGACCAGTACATGGCTGCCAGTGTTATCACCAGATTTTGGCTAAATCAGGAGGTGGGCCGCGATCAAGATGGGCTTGAAAGATTACACATGGAAGATCTATGAAGCGGCCTTGCACGGAGAATTTGGGCTAAGTTGCCCGTGTATCTTTAATTATGGTAGATTGTATCTAGATTAAAAGTTAGAGTTTATCTCGTGCACGGTTTAGTGCACGCCCACATTAGAAAGTCCGCTGGACTATAAATATGTATCTAGGGTTTATGGAATAAACAACAACTCACGTTCAACCCAAAACAAACCAATCTCGGCGCATCGCCAACTCCTTCGTCTCGAGGGTTTCTATCAGGTAAGCGACATGCTGCCTAGATCGCATCTTGCGATCTAGGCAGCACAAGCCCCACGTTGTTCATGCGTTGCTCGTACTGAAGCGCTTTTGATGGCGAGCAACGTAGTTATCATAGATGTGTTAGGGTTAGCATTGTTCTTCGTTTAAGCATGCTTACGTAGTGCAACCCTTGCATATCTAGCCGCCCTCGCACCTATCTCAGGTGTGGGGGCGGCACCCCCTTGATCATTATTTAGTAGATCTGATCCGTTACGATTGCTCCTTGTTCTACAAGGATTAGTTTAATATCCGCAATAGTTAGGCCTTACAAAGGGGGAGGATCCGGTGGCACGTAGGGTGGCGTTCGCAAGTCCTAAACAGGATGTTCCGAGGATCAACTTCATGTTGGTTTTTAGGCCTTGTTTAGGATCGGCTTACGAGCACCGTGCGTGGCCGCGAGGCCCAACTCGGAGTAGGATGATCCGATTATGCGGTGAAAACCCTAAATCGTCGTAGATCTCATTAGCTTTATCTTGATCAAGCAGGACCACCAAGTATTCGTGCACCCCGTACGAATCATGGGTGGATCGGCTCTTTGAGCCGATTCACGGAGATAACCTCGAGAGCCGATCGAGGCTCGTATTTAATGTTTACATGTATGCCCCGCAGGAAACTAAGCGAGGCATCCCCATCACCTTCCCGACCGAGGTATAGGTCGGGTGGCACGCCCTTGCACTTCGCATCGCCGCGTGTGACCGAGAAGAGCATTGCGGGCCGTCGCTCGGAGGGGTCTCAGCCAGCCGCAGCTCTAGGCTCTTCCCGGCTCTACGGTGTTGACAAGGCCGCTGCCCGCCGGTGGGTTTTGGCAGTCAACACATTCTGGCACGCCCGGTGGGACCCGAACGTCTACATCAACCACATCGCCATCTACATCTGAGATGGCGGGCGGCACGCCAGTCACGTGCGATGAGATCAAAGCCATCCTCGAAGCCGAACTCATCGGCTCTTCCCACCGAACCCACTCCCATGGCGTCAGGTGGAGGGGTTCCACGCCCGAAGGCGCACTCGATGGGATAGATCTCTCCACCCCGTCGGAGGAGCGCACCAGGTCGCCGAAGCATGGGGATCTGCCCAAGGAGCTCGAAGGAAACATGACGGGATCAAGGCAACCCTCGGAGCCGAACTCATCGGCTCCTCCGAGAAGACCCGGCCGCACGATATCAAGCTCGGTAGAGACCCACGTCCGGGGCCCGGTGTCGACACGGTGGATCTCGGCAACTCCATAGGTCAGCCAAGGTTTTCCTTTGGTGTCAATATGGCGAGGGTCCGCAAGCCGCCATGACAAAGAGAAAACGAAAGCAGCCACTCCCGTGGCAAGGATGAAGAGGGGGCCGATCCGCGCGACCAACCCCAAGATGAGGACGGGCGGTACACGGCAAGGGAGGGGATAAGAAGCATGCGGTATCAACGCCCACTCTCCGAGCACCTCCTCAACAAATACGAGCAACACCACGACCGACGTCGGCGCTACGACGTAGATGATGAAAGGAATTTTCGGTCCGATGCCGAGGTCGAAGGTACCGCCAACATGGTAGAAGCAACGACGGGTACGATCGTCGCGCCGAAGGAAGGCCAAGGGGCGAGGGTGACATGGATAGGCACCGGGACTGCCCGTTCTTCAAACATTGCTCGGGACTCGGGAATGAGCCGATTGCCAACAATCGAGGACTGCCCGGAATGCAAACAAAGGAAGAAGGGTGCCGCTAACGTGTCCGTGTTCGGCCGTCTAGGGCCTTTCCCGCCTCGGAACAAGCATGCCGAGTCCGCTCAGGTGGAAGATCTCGAGGAGCTAGAGGACGGTGGTGAAGAATACAAATATCATCGGCCCGGGTGGTGCCCCGATGGGCTCGGCCGTTCCCGAAGCGAAGAGTTCAGCGTCTGCGTGGGTTGGAAGAAGCTGAGAGATTATACCTGCGCACGCTAAGGAAGGCACGGCCTGATCTGGCCGCCAAAATTCGGCGAACCCTGGACAAGGAAGGTCAGCCACAAAGAAAAGAGTGGCGCCCCGAACAGAGAAAAGCCGATGACGAAACATCGGTCGGCACAAATATGGTGTTTATCCTCCCTTCGGAGTTCGGTGCTCCGAGATTAGATGAGACATCCGTGGCACAACTTGATTGCGGCCCACGGCCGGTTATCTTTGAGAAGCCAAGGGAAAGGAGCTACGAGGCATCCGAAGGCCCTGTACTTACGAGGATATATCGATGGGAGGCACTGTAAATAAGATGCTTGGTGGACACCGGAGCGGCGATTAACATCATGCCGTACTCTATGCTACGTCGGGCCGGGACGCTCGAGTTCGGATCTAATCAAGACAAACGTGACGTTGAGCGACTTCAACGGCCAAGCGTACGAGGCACAAGGAGTTCTGAACGTGGATCCGACCGTAGGAAGAAAAACTATCCCTACGACGTTCTTCATCGTCGATAGCACGAGCAGTTATGCTGTGTTGCTGGGAAGAGATTGGATCCACGCCAACTGCTGCATTCCCTCCACGATGCACCAATGCATAATACAGTGGGATGGTGATGAGGTAGAGGTCGTCCAGGCCGATGACTCGGCCGAAGTTTCAACGGCTGGCATGAACGCATGGGAAGCAGCAGGCCAAGAACCCCTCTCAGGCATCAACTTGGACGACTGTGAGCGTATCGATGTGACAAAGGGAAGGGTTAAGCTAGTTTTATCCACTGGCCTGACCATGTAGTTGAAGCCAAGCGATGTGCGACTTGGCGAGGCTGATCCTTGTGATCGGCCCCAAGGGTCTATGAAGGAACATTACAAAACCTTCACCGAGCAAACAACGTGGAGGCCGATTCCGAGTAATCGGCCGTGAATATCCTCACCATCCATACTGCCCGGGTTCGACACATGATCCAACGAGCCGATATCATCAATTCTCTTGACAGAATCGGCTCGGGGGGGCGCCCAAGTGGATAAAACACGAGGATATGCGGTAGAAGTGTCCCATCCTGTGGCGATGGGTATTGGAGTATGGGGGCCGATACACAAATCGGCCGGAAATTCAAAAAATTTTAAGCACAGCCGATGTGCAGACATCGACTTAAGGATCAATGGAGCGTGAAATGGGTCTTCCTTTCAAGGACCCCTAATTCTCATTGGCAAGCCTTCAAGATCAGTGGCATTAGCAGGTTTGAGGGTCGTGGCTCTGAATAAACGGCAAGTCAGGGTAGGGATGAGCCTTCCTAAGACTGCGAGAACAGCCGATGACGAAGCAATCGGCCGCGACGTTTTGACCAAGATGGTGACTTAGTAGCTGTCACTTCTAGGGGGTGTTACGTCCAGAATTTGGAGGGCATCAGAGATTCAAAGACACCCCCACCGGGAGGCGTCCCAGCCTGCCAGAAACGAAGAGCCGATAGTTGTTGGAGTCGGCTGATGCTACATTACAAGTTGGAAGCCGAGGGTGACCGATGTGATCGGCTCACTGTTATTCTCGCCCGACTGAGGCCCGGGGGGCAGCTTGCCCCGAAGGATCCTTTGCTACGCGGACCAATTTCGTTGGAATCGGCTAACTCTGCATCACAACTGGCCTGAGGAATGGTGCTGATGTTACGGAATTATCAGTTTTCAATATGCGAGACGATTCAGCAACAAGCCCAGGACTATGTTGAGGGCACCTACTCAACACTAGATTAGTAGCCTGCTAAATCGGCTGCGTGGACTGTCAGCGGATGAAAGGTGGTCCACTCTCGGACGTGGTCGAGCCCAGGCCTGTTTGCCTGAATTATTGGTCTTCGTCATTGTCTCTACCCCGGCTGAGGCTCGGGGGGCAACTTGCCGCGAGTGGTCCTTTGCTATAAGAAGGCCGAGTTCGCTAAAATCGGTTGGCTCTGCGTCTCAGTTTGATTTGGAGCAATGGTTGCTGAAAGAGAACAGAGCAAGATTATACAGAGCAGGATTATAAAACGTTACTACAGAGGTAATGCCTGTCCTGCAGAAGTGGCAGCTTCGGCGTTTAAATTGATCCGGCAACGATCTTAGGGCGCTTCTAGAGACAAAGAGGATCTGGAGGGGAAGGATGTGGCAGAAGAATGTCTGGAGGCCTAGGGTTTGCACGCTTATGGCTGGGCCTGGTTTGACCAGGAGCTTGGGTCCGGATGAATCTATCACAAAATTTGTCGTGAGAGACCGATGCGACGCCATCGGCTTATTGGGCATTAACCAGATTGGCAATCGGTAGAATCAGTGCGAAAGACAATCGGCTAAATTATCATAAAGGGAATCGGCAAAATCGAGTTGGGGAATTTCTTCATTAATAAGCCAGATTTCTTACATAGAAGAGCTGATTGCTCTCAAAAGGAAATACCAGGGGGATACATTGCCCCGTCGCGCTACCGCTGGCCCTATGCTAAGACCCTATCTAGGGGCCGCTGCTGCCCTCGTCGTCGTCGTCGCCGTCATCGCCACTCGCCGGCGCTGCTCCCTGCCGGCTCGTCATCGCTGCTCCGGCGGCCGCCGACAGGGGCCCTCGTCGTCTTCATCCTCTTCGTCGGCGTCGTCGTCCACTGTCGACGTCGCTGAAGTTCCCGGGCCAGAGGTGGCGGCGTTTGGCCGGCGGCTCGTCGGAGGGGCTGTCTTCATCCTCCTCCTCCTCTTCCTCCTCCTTCACCTCCTCGGAGGTGGTGAAGTCTGCCCAGGAGAGGCGATCATCTTCGCTCTCCTCCACCGCTTCCCCGTCAGCAAGGAAGCGGAGGTCGCTCTCCCCGTCGGTCAAGGATTTGTCATCCTCGGACCTGACGGAGGAGTCATGGTCCTCTTTGTCCCACTTCGTTGGGGCGAGGATGTCGTACGCCGCTTGCGTACCCCACGAGGGCGTCGACTCTCGGATGGGAGAGGACACGTGGGAAAGATCCGACGAAGAAGAAGAGGAAGAGGAAGAGGACATGGTTGCAGGGGAGGGTTTTTTGGAGTGCTAATGCGGAAGGGGTTAAGAGGAGAGCTGTTCGATGCGGTTAAATAAAGGGAGGTGGGGGTTTTTAATTTTCGAGCAGTTCTCGAGGACATGGTGCCAAAACTGTCAAATCGTGCAGAGAAGTTGGGAAGGCAAGTCGTCATGATGAAGCATGCTGCGACAGTTCCGCTCTGCCGTGACACGACCCCTCTGAGGAAAAAACAGAGTGGTTTTGAAATTATCATTACCAAAACCAGGGGGGCATGTGTTATCACCAGATTTTGGCTAAATCAGGAGGTGGGCCGCGATCAAGATGGGCTTGAAAGATTACACATGGAAGATCTATGAAGCGGCCTTGCACGGAGAATTTGGGCTAAGTTGCCCGTGTATCTTTAATTATGGTAGATTGTATCTAGATTAAAAGTTAGAGTTTATCTCGTGCACGGTTTAGTGCACGCCCACATTAGAAAGTCCGCTGGACTATAAATATGTATCTAGGGTTTATGGAATAAACAACAACTCACGTTCAACCCAAAACAAACCAATCTCGGCGCATCGCCAACTCCTTCGTCTCGAGGGTTTATATCAGGTAAGCGACATGCTGCCTAGATCGCATCTTGCGATCTAGGCAGCACAAGCCCCACGTTGTTCATGCGTTGCTCGTACTGAAGCGCTTTTGATGGCGAGCAACGTAGTTATCATAGATGTGTTAGGGTTAGCATTGTTCTTCGTTTAAGCATGCTTACGTAGTGCAACCCTTGCATATCTAGCCGCCCTCGCACCTATCTCGGGTGTGGGGCGGCACCCCGCTTGATCATTATTTAGTAGATCTGATCCGTTACGATTGCTCCTTGTTCTACAAGGATTAGTTTAATATCCGCAATAGTTAGGCCTTACAAAGGGGGAGGATCCGGTGGCACGTAGGGTGGCGTTCGCAAGTCCTAAACGGGATGTTCCGAGGATCAACTTCATGTTGGTTTTTAGGCCTTGTTTAGGATCGGCTTACGAGCACCGTGCGTGGCCGCGAGGCCCAACCCGGAGTAGGATGATCCGATTATGCGGTGAAAACCCTAAATCGTCGTAGATCTCATTAGCTTTATCTTGATCAAGCGGGACCACCAAGTATTCGTGCACCCCGTACGAATCATGGGTGGATCGGCTCTTTGAGCCGATTCACAGGATAACCCGAGAGCCGATCGAGGCTCGTATTTAATGTTTACATGTATGCCCCGCAGAAACTAAGCGAGGCATCCCCATCACCTTCCTCGACCAGGTATAGGTCAGGTGGCACGCCCTTGCACTTCGCATCGCCGCGTGTGACCAGAAGAGCATTGCGGGCCGTCGCTCGGAGGGGTCTCAGCCAGCCGCAGCTCTAGGCTCTTCCCGGCTCTACGGTGTTGACAAGGCCGCTGCCCGCCGGTGGGTTTTGGCAGTCAACAGCCCGTAGCCTACCCCGCGGGTGAAGCATATGCGTCATACTTCGTGGTCTCTTCATGAGTTTACTAGAGATCACCCAAATCTCATAGATTGCGACGTTTAACAATCGGACTCATATAGGTGTGTTATTTCAAGAATGCTCCGTAGGACAGCACCTTTGCTAAAATAGCCAACATAAACACATTAAGGCTTGTTGCCAACCTGCCTTACAGACAATTGAGAGTTGTGCATCTTCACATAGAGAGGGTTACAGAATACTCTCCTCAATTAAACCTCTAGTTTGTTCTTCCCGGGTCCTAATTCACGGGATCTCCGATCACAAAGGTTGGGTTACCACTATGGTGTAACATCAACGGGTCTCAAACCCATCTCCCTCGATGCACTTTCTATCACATTACGTGATAGTCCCTTTGTAAAGGGATCTGCCAGGTTTTTGTCTGTTTGAATATATGTAACAGTTATTACTCCGGAGTTTCGCAATTTCACGACAGACTTCAAACGTCTCTTGACGTGTCTTGATGATTTCGCGTTATCCTTAGAATTGTTCACTTTGACAATTACAGTTTGATTGTCACAATTCAAAAGGATTGCCGGAACAGGTTTTTCAACCACGAGGCAAGTCCATCAAGAGCTCACGCAACCATTCCGATTCAACGGTGGTTGTGTCTAAAGCGATAAGTTCTGCTTCCATAGTTGACCTCGTCAATATGGTTTGCTTGCAAGATCTCCATGACACCTGCGCCACCTCCAAAGGTAAATACATACCCACTTGTGGCGTACGGATCAGCTACATCCGAGATCCAATTCGAATCACTATATCCTTCAAGCACAGCTGGGTGCCACTGAATAGTGAATCCCATAACTCATTGTACCACATAGGTAGCGCATGACCCTATCAAGTGCATGCCAATGATCGGTACCCGGGTTTGACATGAACCTACTCAACTTGCTAACAGCAAAAGAGATGTCGGGTCTAGTCGCGCTCGCTAAGTACATGAGTGAGCCAACGATCTGAGAATATCTCAATTGATCTATGGCAATCCTCCGGTTCTTGCGTAGTGTCACACTGGGATCATAAGGTGTTGAAGAAGGCTTGCTATCAATATAGCCGAACCGGCTCAAGATCTTCTCAACATAATGGGATTGCGTTAGAGTAATCCCACTCTCGTTCTTAATCAGCTTGATGTTCAGAATCACATCAGCTTCTCCCAGATCTTTCATATCAAAGCTCTTTGACAAGAAAGACTTAACCTCGTGTATTACTTTCATGTTTGTACCAAAGATCAGAATATCATCCACATACAAACATAGTATGACACCTTCGCCCCCACCATGGCGATAGTAAACGCACTTGTCAGCCTCATTGACAACAAAGCCTACAGAAGTCAAAGTTACGTCAAACTTCTCATGCCATTGCTTAGGTGCTTGTTTCGGGCCATATAAAGATTTCAGCAACTTGCACACCTTTCTCTCTGCACCTTTTACTACAAACCCATCGAGGCTGATCCATATAGATTTCCTCTTCCAACTCTCCATTAAGGAAAGCTGTCTTTACGTCCATTTGATGAACGATAAGACCATAGGAGGCAGCCATGGATAGTAGTACTCGAATGGTGGTAAGTCTAGCTACAGGTGAATAGGTGTCGAAGTAATCTTCACCTTCTCTCTGTGTGTAGCCTTTCGCTACAAGCCGCGCCTTGTACTTTTCAATAGTACCATCAGGTCTTAGCTTCTTCTTGAACACCCATTTGCAGCCTACAGGCTTGCATCCGTGGGGTCGTTCTGACAACTCCCAAGTTCCATTAGAAAGAATTGAGTCCATCTCATTATGGACAATTTCTTTCCAGTCATCTGCATCTGGAGATGCATATGCCTCTGCAATGGACGTGGGAGTATCATCCACAAGGTACACAATGAAATCATCACCAAAGGATTTTTCAATCCTCCGTCTCTTGCTCCGTTTAGGAGCTTCATTGTCATCCTTCTCAATAACAATCTCATGTGATTGTTCAAGATACTCATTAGATGTACTAGATTCAGGAACTATCTCGAGTAGAAATTCTAGCAATGCTATGCATATCTTTCATAGGAAACATATTCTCAAAGAATGTTGCATCACGAGATTCCATAATAGTATCAACATGCATATCAGGTACTTCAGATTGAACTACTAAAAATCTATAGCCTACACTCCGCGGAGCATAATCTAGAAAGATACAATCCACTGTCTTTGGTCCGAGTTTGCGCTTCTTAGTAATTGGAATATTGACTTTCGCCAAACATCCCCATGTGCGCAAATACGAAAGTGATGGTTTTCTCCCGGACCACTCCTCGTAAGGGGTTTTATCTTTATTCTTGTTAGGAACTCTATTCGGGACATGACATGAAGTCAACAAAGCCTCCCCCACCATGCCTTTGGTAAACCAGCGGTGGCTAACATGGAATTCACCAAGTCGGTCGGCGTGCGGTTTTCCTCTCGGCAACCCCGTTTGATTGGGGCGAATAGGGAGGCGTCCTCTCATGAATAATACCATGTTCCTCACGAGAATTCATCAAAGATTTTAGGAAAATACTCGCCACCACGATCCGACCTAAGACGCTTGATCTTTCTCTCTAGTTGATTTTCAACTTCGGCCTTATAAATTTTAAAGTAGTCTAAAGCTTCATCTTTAGTTCGCAACAAATAAACATAGCAAAATCTAGTCGCATCATCAATCAATGTCATGAAATATCTCTTTCCACCTTTTGTCAACACACCATTCATCTCGCATAGATCGGAATGTATGAGTTCTAGAGGTGCCAAGTTTCTCTCCTCGGCCGCCTTGTGAGGCTTCCGAGGTTGCTTTGATTGCACACAACTATGGCACTTAGAACCTTTGGCAATGGTGAAATTCGGAATTAAACTTAAACTGGATAGCCGAGACATTAAACCAAAATTAATGTGACATAAACGAGAATGCCAAACACCGGTATCATCACTAACATTGCCACAAATATGGTTCACGGACTTATTGCTGAAATCGAAAGCGAAAAGCGGAACAAGCCTCCGCACTCATAGCCTTTACCAATAAATTGTCCAAACTTGGAAACAACTACTTTATTCGACTCTAAAACAACCTTAAACCCATCTCTCGCATAGAAGGGAGCCGCTAACGAGATTCTTGTTCATAGTAGGGACATGCTGCACGTTCCTCGGCTGCACGATCTTCCCCGAAGTGAACTTCGGATCTACCGTGCCAACACCACGAACGAAGCATGTGACCCATTCCCCATCAAGACGGAAGAATCCCGGGCGACCCGGTAAGAAGTGAACATGGATATGTCAGCACACACATGAACATTAGCACCTGTATCAATCCACCAACATGGAGATTGAAATACCGAAAGAACGAGTAAAGAGATTACCGTACCCATCGGCATTGCTAGCGGTCACCGTGTTGACTTGCCTCGCCTTTTTCTTGCGGTCTGCCCTCTCCGGGCCAGTCCTTAGAAAAGTGGCCAGCCTCTCCACGAGTAAAGCAGCTCGGATCTGCTTTGTTTATCATCTTCTTCTTCTTGAAGGTTGTAGTCTTCATAGGCTTATTGAAGGAGGGCTTGTTATTCCCTTTGTTCTTGCTTGTAGGGTTTCTTACGCACCATGTTGGCGCTAGGCCGACCCTCTCCTTTCTCAGTATTATCCTTAGCCCGAGCTTTCTCCTCAACATCAAGAGACGCTATCAGATTTTCAACTAATATCTCCTGTCTCTTGTGTTTGAGAGTTGTGGCAAAGTTCCTCCATGAAGGGGGCAACTTAGCGATGATGCATCCAGCCACAAACTTGTCAGGTAAGGCACACTTAAGGAGTTCAAGCTCTTTCGCAATGCACTTGTATCTCATGAGCTTGTTCGACTACGAACGGTTGTTTACCATCCCGATGTCATGGAAGCTCTCCATGATGTACGAGTTCACTCGCTGCATCGGTTGCACCGAATTTAGCATTCGGTGCATCCCGAGCTCTTTACCATCTGTTATGTGCATGTACACATCACACGGACGATCAGCAAGAATACTCGGAACGCATCCGACGAAGAGAGTATTGTTTTCCTTGAACTTGTTCGATCTTGGTCAGATATAGTTCCTTCGGGTAAACCATCGGTAACGTCGAATATTTTCATATGAGTAAGCCGGAGCATGGCCTTAACTTGCCACCTCTTAAAGTGCACACCGGTGAACTTATCCGGCCTCAGTGCATCAGCAAAACCAGCCATTGTTAACTCAGGAAATTGCCTACAATTAGGTTTTTGGATTGTTGGATAATTAGGCACAATTTTCATGATTAATTCCAGAATATAAAGCATGACGAAAGTAACTACTAACATGTGAAACTCGAACATACTAGATGCAGTGATCAACATGAACAGTAGCGGAGCAAACGGTACAACATCCATCGCTAAACGGATCGAGATATGTCGCACGTACCGATCCGGTGGAGGTGGCGGTGGAGGTGTAGCAGACGATGTCGCAGCAGTAACGTTGTTGATGACAACGTTGTTGACGACGGGGACAATGGGTCGAAGTAGACGGCGTTGAAGACGACGGTAGGCAGCACCGCCCGACTTGGACGGAAGGCGACCCGTGATGAAGAGCTTGAGCAGTCGCGTAGAGCGCTTCCCAAAAACCTAATTCGCCCTCTCCCGTACAGGATCGCAAGGACGAGCGGTTCCGGAGACCTGCTCTCCCGTTCGCCGATGCACGTCGGCGCGCTAACTCGTGTATTAGATGTATTTCTGCGGTAGCCGGGCAAGAGATTATATAGGCTCGGGAAACTCTAGGCAACGTGGGCCACACGCGTCCGTCTAGGACTCTGTTCGTTACGTGGGCCACACGCGTCCGTCTAGGACTCTGTTCGTTTTGCTGAGGTGCAAAAAGTAAGGAAAGTCTCGGCTCGATCCACTCAACACGAGCGCGGCGCGCGCGACGTGTCGAGTCGAGTCGAGACGAGCGAGGAGGAGGAGGAGCGCGCGCGTGTAGCACTCCTATTCTCACTCACTTACTAGTGGTGGAACAACCCACCTTATAAGGTGGTCTAACTTCCTCCCAACTTTCCATGTGGGACTAAACTTCCAACCTTTTGTCACTCCCTATTGAGCTGCCACAACTTGGGCTCAAACTCGCATGGCTGCCACTATGTGGGCTTTGAGATTTATAGGAAAAACTGAAATCTAATTTGGGCCACTAAAAGTGGGCCCAATATTTCAACAGATATATATCTTGATGATGCATGCAAGAAATAGAAAACTATAACACAAAGTATCAATGTTTCAGTCTGAACTTGTGAAATGCTTGTGAGAGCGAAAGCAGCTAGCAAGCCGTTGTCGCCGTTCATGTCGGGCAGCGAAGCCTTGGCCCTTTGGGTACACCGATTCGGCAGATTCTTTCCACTTGTGCCTAATCTTTGCCTTTCACTACTACCACTAGCTAGAACACTATGTATTGAGAGGTGAAGTCAAGTCCTCCGATGCACTCCGAGTGGTTGATGTTAACCGATCTTGGGTTTGTTCAACTGGCTATATATCCCATCGAACGTCGATTATTCTTTGGTAGAAGAAGTGAACAAAATCATGGGTACAGTATACTACGGAAGAAGCAGACGACACGGTTTACTCGTGACAGATATGTACGCACGTCTGGCTGCAGAATAAGAGTTAAAACGCGCTTTGATTTGTTCGAGCTGAGTCAGATGCTCATCACTTCACCGGCTATTACCAAACAACCAGACATGTGCTCTCATTATGTTTTCGAAATGATCCGTATGTATGCCTATGCATAGCTGTAGCCTGTAGGCAGTCATTTGTCAAATATAATTGTCGATAAGCTGTACCCATCAAGGCCGCAATAGCCTCCAATGGTTGTGGAGAACCGAGATGCGGCTCCAATCTTGCAGACAACAGGTTGCTTTCCCTTGTTTTAATTATCTCCTTTCTCCTAGCTGCATAACTCAGCCTGATGGACCATACACTGCTCTTGTGACATGTCAGATAAACCCCTATAAATTTGGCGCGTGTTGTCTGCCCAGTCAGCTTCTGTGCCATTCTACCCGCGAAAAAAGCTACTGTGCCATTCTGACATGTAGGTTTGGCTTGTCATGTTGATAAAAATAACAAAAATATTAATCACTTTGTTTCATAATTGTTATCACTGATTTGGATACATAAAAAGCGACAAGAATTATGAAATAGAAGGAGTAGTAACATCTTTGACTGACAGACTATGCATTGGCTCAAGTCACAAGGCATTTTTTTGACCGGCAGACTAGCGAAGTAGCGATGTCATTTAGGGTTTTTCACGTACCAGTGGTACCCCGAAGGGGCAATATGCTCCGGTCCACATTCTAATAAGTCTTTTGGCTAACCCCAATGAGAAGTTGACCACCACGTCAATGTCCTTTTCTTCAGAGCTTATTTTGTTGGCATCGCAAGCTGGCTCTCCTTAATTGACGTTTGTTTTCTACTTGTCTGCTCCACTATATTCTGCAAGTTGTCGATTTGTTTTGGAACATCCGGGATGGATTTGCCGTCATCCATGTGGCTGTGAGCATCCGAGTCATCCCTGAGCCAGAGAGGCTGATCCACCCTAGGAACAAACGTTGATTTCGCCAGGGCAGAGAAGCAAAGTATGTGGTGGGTCGAGCTCGATAGCTGCGAGACGCGGAGGGGCGACCACTCGTCGATCAACATGCACACGTAAAGGATGTTTGTTTGTCTGGTATTATTGCGACGCGGCGACCCACCGCGTCCAGATGCCCAATCAATTTTCCTGCACACGTGCTCAACCTCCCTAGCTACTCATTTCGACTGATGGATTGGGAATGGGAACCGATGACAAATCTAACCTAACCGGTTTTGTCCTTCCTGCAAAACCAGATCGATGTTTCTTTCTGTTTCACACTTCTACTTGCGTCTTTGAAGACATCGGAGCCTTCTTGAACAACCTCTCAACGAGAGCCTAAATTTCTGCATTAAAGCTCTCTCCCTATCTAATGAATCTGTATTGCAGCCTGCAGGCTGAACTGGTGAAGCTCAAGCGGCTACTTGGTGTTAGAGCAATTCGTCAATTTCAAGATCCAATCCACTGTTCGGTCTTTCCGAGGTGCTTTCATAGTGGTAGGGTGTGTGTGTGTGTGTGCGTTCATAGGAGTGAGTGTATGCGCGTGTATGTGAGCGTTTGCGTTTGTCTCGTGTTTCTCAAAAAAAAAATTTAGAGGTAGAGGTGGTGTTACGGTTCTAGGCGGCCCTGTCTATGTAAACTCTCTGTCCACTTAATACAAAGATTCGCAGATCTCCTACGAGTTCTCAAAAAATAGTGAAGACAGCAGCCCGCTAGAGTGGTTTGCAATATCATCGATAGCTAACATATAGTCACCTTAATTATAGAATAGTAGTTGCCTATAGAAATGGAGGCGTTTTGGCAATGAGGTGCAAATGCTCCCTTTATTTCAATACGTTTTGAACACATTTGAAAATATCAAAAAAATACAGCTAAAAATTTATCTGTACAGCTTCACATTATATGTGATCACAAAGTTGTTTCAAGAAAAAATTGACTTATAGGGTGGCTTCTGTAAAAAGACAAACTTTTGTACTAAAATAAGCCTTTTCACAGGGCTTAATTTTGTCTTTTTTTGCATAGGCCATGAAAAATGTCAGTATCTCATAAAAAATTGCGTGAGCACATACAATGCAGAGATACATGAGCAAAAAAAAATCCTAATTTTTGAAATTTTGTTTTCTGGATAAAGGGAGCATATGTACCCAGATCAAAACTGCATTTCCGTATAAAAATGTACTACTTTGTTATTATATGGCCCACCTGTCACTCTCACAAAGTGCCTATAAGCACATGCTAAAGGTGGCTATTGCATTAGAGCCCAGTTACTTTTTCTCTTCTATTCTCACTACTACAACTAAGCAAAAATATAATATATTACCTCTTATAACTAGCTGATTTGATCTTATTATACTTGCTCTTAGAGGTTGTTGCTTTGTCCTAGATAAATGTCACCTTCGTCGCAGACTGCAGGCCCTGGATGTGGCTCGAAAACTAAGAACTTCGACATTTCTGTCAACTTCAAACGACAACATTTCGGAGCGGGTCACCAAAATTCGATGAAGCTCAAACAAAGTAGCGCATGCATTTGCCAACCGTCCTAGCTTCTGCATCAAAAAGATGTATACGGTTTTTTATTGAATTATTCAACAAAGGTCTAACAAAAAAACATACATCAAACTACCCGAAACCCCCATGTAACAGCTACACACCCGACAACGAGTGAATATCATGTCAACAAGGTCTTATTCCGTGGAAAACAATATAAAAAAACCCATCAACTAGGGACGAGTAACATCGCATATACCCCGAGACACCCACTAAGAAAAATGAGAGCGCTCAGCTAGTCTAGTAGACTTCTTAGTGAGCACCTCATACACACGCTACAGAAGTCTTTACCACCATCAAACACTGGTCCATTTTCAACGCAAAGATCTGCATAGCCTTTGCTAGGGGTTCGATAGACGCTGCCATGGCGCTAGGCAGCACCCCCACGGCCCCACCCTACGTGCGTGCATCGCACCGCGTCTGTCAGCGAGGCCCCGTTGCGCCATGCCACGAGACTCGCCGTCATCCACATGGTAGATGCATCACCACTCCACCTTGACCAACCTCGTGCAAGAAGCACACAGAGACCAGCGCCCAGCCGCTGAAGCCATCAACATAAGTAGTTACCCGAGGATTCTACTCCCTCCGTCCCAGTTCATAGGACTTGCGCGTATTCCTAGATCGTAAATTTAGCAATAATAATATGAAATATATATTACAAAATATATATCATTAGAAAGCTTAGATGTTCTACTTTCTAATGATATATATATTTTGTATTATACAATTGATATTATGTTGGCTAAATTTAGAACCTAGGGATAAGCGCAAGCCCTATGAACCGGAACGGAGGTAGTACCAGTTTTCCAAAAAAAGAGTAAGTAGTTACCCCTCGGGTGGGAGGGTGGCTTAGAAAATGTAAAGCTCTTTAGGAAATGTACAATGGTTGATAAGAAAATTTTATCCTATGCATTGGATGCCATTTAGAGAAGATAAAAATAGGTTAAGCAATAATTATTCTTCAGTGGTGTACCTAATAATCATCCTCCTAAAATTATACTGTATACAGTCAAACTTAATCTAGAAAACACGAGGTTAAAAGAAGATATATCGTGCAACGAAGAAAATTTCTTATTTTTTTACCAAGAGATTATCACTTATATTAAAGAGAAAGCAAAACTCTTTCTTCGTTTCTCTCTTTCAACTCAACAATTATCCAACTGAAGTTACTAAGATAACATCACTGTACTCGTCCTAGAAAGATCTAACTTGGTCGACCTTTTCTTCTGCTTCATTGATTGATGAATCATGAATGTACCATGAGCTGCTTCATAATCGAACCACAAATAGGTTGATAGAGCTAGCTACCTGGTGATGTATGAAGCCACAAATCCTAGCTAGATTAAGTGACGGATGTGTACACTATTCTGCTCTGGCCATATAGCACGTCCACATGCAACATGCGGATGAATGGAGCCGGAATTCTGGATGAGGTTCAGTGACGTGCCACTGAAATCAAGTACATCCAAGCACCTATAGGATCTTACCTATTTTTATTTACATGGAGATATTTGATTTTATTTATGCATGCATCATGTAAATATTTGAGAAAACATGGGAAGCAAGCTACACTCTGCATCTCAGTTCCCAGCTGTAGATCACGCCCTCTGATGCCTCCTCCAGTGACTCGTGTGTGTGACTCGTCATCGTCAACAACCGTTTGATGGTACATGTTAGCACATTCGGATGCGGCATGTTGGAGCAGATCAGATCGGTGCACTGGCGTCTCATCGCCTGTGTTGCGGAGATCTTTCTCCCAGCCGAGGGGATGGTAGTGGCGTGGCGTCGTGTGCCGCATGTGGTCATGGTCATGGCCGCCACCTACCTTCCCGATCCACGTCGCCGTGCTTTTGTGGCTGCTAGGTCTTCACCCAGATGCAGACCTTGGTGAGGTCCATGCGTACGTGTGGCAATCTCCCCAAGATTACCATATGATGATTTTCATGGCGGTTGTGTTTAAAGGGATTAGAAAGGCCTGGATGAGAAAGTATCCTAACGGATGGGGATAAGACGATGCTTCACTACTCTTTCCTGATTGCGGTTTCGCTTGCGTGGCAAAGTCCATGTCAAAACTGTGCAAGTGACGACCGTGAGCTAGTTGATTGGTGTTTTGTAGCAGTCTCGGTAAGTGGGGACCGTGACACAGGGGGACTTCGTTCTTGGTGGTGTTCTTTGTCACCAAGTCTTGATTTCCGGGGTTAAAATCCTAGGTCTGACCTTCATTGGTTGTATACGGCAATGGCGGATCTCTATTCTTTTTCTTGTTGAAGGCATTGTGGGTTTTTGGACTTTCTTCGTGGTGAACCCGATGATATGATTATCAGACGATGATGGTGTTTGTGCACTGTGACCTTCCTGAAGGCATCGTTCTTGAAGAACCTTTTTTGTAGTTCGGGTGTGCCGATTGGTGATGGTGGTTCCTGCTACTTCCTTGCTCAGTTCAGCGGGGATTTTTTATGTCCTTTTTTTGGTTGTATGTATCCTTAATGTCTTTACCACCTCTTGACAATATGGTTTCCGAGGCTGGGTTTAGCTGATATATGCTTGGTATTAAAATATTATCTTTATCTAGAAAATGAAAATATTTGAGAAAACATGGGAAGTGAGCTATAACTATGATGACTACAAACCAAGCATAAACCACATCACGAGGTTTCTATATATTAAAAAAAATACATTATGTTGGGGAGGTGATGTTCTACTAACATATAAAACGTCAAGCTCGAAACCAAATCCATTTAGGAAGTTTGAGAAAAGAAAAATGAGTGATAAATACTGATAAACAATATACTATCGCTAGTTATGCATATTTTTTTCTTTCCACCCAAATAAATATGAGTCTAATATACAATTTTTACATTTTTATAGGACATTATGTTTCTAACATATGATATTTTTAAAAGAATTTTAAGAAAAAATGACAAAAATGGTTAATGAGAGATTATATTGTAATTTTGTTTCCACCAGATAATTTCTATAAATATTTATGTTTCTTAACACAAATGATCTGAGTAATTCAATTCAGAAGTATGGTCAAGAAGCTCCAAGGATATGATGTTGGGGTATTTTTAATATTTTGGATCTTTAAAAGAGTATACAGGAATTTCCCAGACTATATTTCTGGTATGTTTTTTGTTGTTGGTGGTGAACAGATGATATGCATTCTTCTTTTGGATCGGATTTTTTTTTCTAGAGGTATCATCAAGTTTCGATCTGTATCGGCAAAAACCAAGTTGCATGAATCTCGGAACATGACACATGGTGCAACGATGCACATTATCTAGTAGAAACTCATTTATGCAGTGTTGATAGATATATCTAGGTCATTACCGGTCATGTTAAAGAAAATGTATACGAGAAATGAAAATATGTAGCACAAAATACTTTTACTGTGACTCAATTGGTCCGGATCTTGTCACTCTTAGAGTCCAATCTTGAAGGCACATTAGGAAAGGCCTTGTTTCGACCGGTGTTGTTGCGGTTGCGACTTGGTTACTAACTGTTAATGTGAACCGCTCAGGGATTAGACTGCATGTGCAGGCTATGGAGTAAGTGTGACTCATTTATTTCTTTCATAATACCCTTTCTTCTTGATAAGATATGTTAGTACAACACTCTATGTTAATTTATGTGCGAGGTTTTACCCAACAACCAATTAGACACTAATATTTCTTGTTCTTCCGGTTTTAGCAGATTATCCAACAATCTAGATTTAGATTTTTAATATGCACTTTTTTACATAAGTAAATAAAAAATATTAGTTGAAATGTTATTCCTAGAAGTGGGTAATGTACGCTGATACTATTGAAATATGGGCCCGTTTAATTCCACGTTTAAAAGAGAAAAATTCGGTAGTCTAATTGAAACATATTTGATAGCAATTATTATTTGACATGCATCACCATATATTACATTTGTTGTTATACTTACATGCGAGCTTGCAGAATATCCGCTTTGGATCATACTCCCACCTGCACTCCGGCAACTCTTCTTTTATATGTCTTCCGACACACCATCCTAAGAACTCCCAATAACTCCACATAGAAGGAGAGAATTTCCCGGTGGTGCCACCTTGGATCCGAAAATCCTCCTTTTCGCGCAGCCGGATTCTTTCCAGAGGTGCCTAATCTTTGCCTTTCACCTGTACCTTCACTATTTTTTGAGAGACCAAGTCAAGTCATCCTATCCACTCCGAGTGGTTGATATTAATTAATCTTGGTTATGTTTGATAGTAGGACGCACTTACTGGCTATCACATAAATAACAATCATTCTTTCAGAGAAAAACTTGTAAAAAAGAATATACTAGTTGATGTAGTACTACGGTAGAGGCAAATGAGAAACATGGTTTAATCGTGATGTATATGTACGCACGTATGGCTGGAGAATAAAAGTTAAAACGCCCTTTGATTTGTCTGTTTCTTCGAGCTGAGTCACATGCTGATCACTTCTATGTGCACTTCACCAGCCATTGCCGAACAAAAGTAAGATAAAAACCAAATCAGTCAAACAAACAGACCCTTTGTGGACGTGCTGATCCTTTTACATAGTTGTAGGCAATCTTTTATCAAATAATTTGGGACAAAACCCCCTCTATGAGGAAAAACGCATGTGTTAGTTGGAGACACACCGATGTGTCACATGGTCACTAGGGGCAAAATAAATAAATAAATAAATAAATATAGGTGACATACATGATGATACGTAAGAAAAGAAGTATTTTCTTCCACTTGTGCCTAATGTGTAATATGATAAGCTGTATCCATCAAGGCCTCGAATGACCTCCAATGGTTATGGAGAACCAAGATTCTCCTCAATCTTATAGACACCAGGTCGCTTTCCGTTTGGTTTACTCATCTTGTTTTCTCCTAGTTGCATAACCTGGATTAAATAAGTTTTCACAGAGGGGCCTCCTTGGTTCGAAAGATTTTTATTACTCCCAGTGATTTATAATGAATATCATGGTTCTTATTTAAGTTATTTTAAATAAAATCACGATACTTACTATGGCATGGAGAAAATAGAAAAATAGAGACATAAAATTTAGCTTTTTCTTCTCTCAGGTGGTCCTATTTATAGGATTGTTAGGAGATTTATCCTCAAAGATTATTTTGCACTATATTTAAAGATATTTTCATTTACATAATCTCTCTTGAAAGATACCCTCTGTACCAAATTAAGTGTCATGAATTTGTCTAGATTTGCATGTATCTACACATTAAAATGTGTTTATATACATGCAAATCTAGACTAATCTGTGATATTTAACTTAAAACGGGCGCAGTAGTATTTTTGTTTCGTCTACGGCGCAACCAACAAACCTTGTCCAATCACACCCAAAGAGCTAACCAACCGTGCAAATTAAGTGTGCAATATGCTCTGGCTTGCTTTGTGATAAAAGTGTTTTGGCTAACCCACCGGAGACCATGCCAATGCTCTTCTTCTGCTCATGCTTAGTATATTGGAGTCGCCATTTGGCTCTCCATGTTTGTTTCGAGCCTGTTCTACTTTGTCCACTCCACAATACTGCACATTGTCGACCTTTTTGGAATATCTCTCGGATGGATTTGCCATCATCCATGTGGCGATGAGCATCCGACTCATTCCTGAGCCAGAGATGGTGATCCGGCTAGGAGAAAACATCGATTTCGCCAGGGAGGAAAGAGAGTACGCGGTGGCTCGAGCCCGATAGGCGTGAGACGCAGACGGGATATGGCAGCGACCTGTTGTCTATCAACACGTAGGATCTTTGTCTTTGTAATTATTGCTACCAGCGGCGACCCACCGCGTCCAGATGTTCAATCAGTTTCCTGCACACTTCTTATTTCGATTGATAGATTGGGAACAAGTGTCGTACTGATTGCTAACGTGAGGCTCGCTAGCTGCTACACAAAGCTAATCGATGTTAGGTAGCTTCAATGAACGATCGAGGGCAAACGGGCCAAAGGGCGCGTTTGGTCGCATCGGGCCAGCAATTTTGGGCCAGTTTGGTTGCCGGGCCGAGCCGCGTTGTTGCAGGAACCGCTTCTCAAAACAGTGTCGGGTCAGGCTCCAGAGGAACGCCCGCTTCGGCAGTTTCCAGCGGTGCAGGCAAATCTCCACGCCCGCTGATACAAAGTGGAATCTTCGGCGCACGGGCGAAGACGAGAATGGAGATGGCGGAAACTGCGGCGCGCATCGGCGAAAAGTGAAAAGGGGGGCGGGAAGGATTCCGTCACCTCCCGCCGCTCGCCATGGCCTATTTCTACCCCCTCCTCCACTGCCCCCCCCCCCCAAATTTCGAGCTCCTCCTCCCGTCGGCAAGCAGGTAAGAGGCGCACGCATCTCCGGTCGGTGACGGTTGCAGCGGCGGCGGTGGTGAGTACATCTGGGCTACCTCCTGGTCCAGCGCATCTTCACCTTCGGCCATGACTGTAAGCCATCCCTTATCCCCGTTCGGCGGTGATGTTTAGATCTAGGTTAGGACTTGTCAGATCTTGCCTAGGGTTTGATCTTGTAGCAGGGGTTAGTCCAAAATGTGCTCACCTGCCATGATCTTGCTAGAATTCGACATTTCCGTATGATACTGCCATGATCTTGCCTAGGGTTTGTTCTTGAACTAGGGGTTAGTCCAAAATGTCCTCACCTGCCATGATCTTGCCTAGGGTTTGTTCTTGTAGCAGGGTTTGTCAAAAATGTGCTCATCTGCCATGATCTTGCAGTAGCTTTGTGCTATTCACCGTTGCAATGAACTGCTTGTCTAATTTAGGTTGTACTACGATGTGTATAGGACTCTTTCTGCGATGAGTTTAGCCAGGCACTTGTCTGCGTTGGGGACTCTCAGGTCCCTTCCCAAGTTCCCGATTCGCAACCCACGTTTGAGTCCAAGGTCACCCCTCTGCCGGTGTCTGACCTGGTGGCTCAGGTAGCGGCAGAGGTGGCGGCTAGGCTGGCCACCTCTAAGAAGAACAAGAACCGCAGGGAAGTGGAGAGGGCCTTGTTGAAGACCGGGCAGGAAAGGAATGCCACCATGAAATGGCTTCCTTTCATGTCCAGCTTCGTGCTGGAGAATATGTGCGGGTTGATCAAGAGTGGTGTGAGAACTGATAAAGGCTTCAAGGAAGTCCATCTCAATACAGTGGCGAAGGGCCTAGCTGAGCACTGTGGTGTGACCGTCTGCTCCACTCAGGTGTACAACCACCTGAGGAAGTGGAGGCAGAGGTGTGATACGTCTCCGACGTATCGATAATTTCTTATGTTCTATGCCATATTATTGATGATACCTACATGTTTTATGCACACTTTATGTCATATTCGTGCATTTTCTGGAACTAACCTATTAACAAGATGCCAAAGTGCCGGTTCCTGTTTTTCGTTGTTTTTGGTTTCAGAAATCCTAGTAACGAAATATTCTCGGAATTGGACGAAACGAAGACCCGGGGGCCTATTTCGCCACGAACCTTCCGGAAGACCTAAGAGCATAGGAAGTGGGGCCACGAGGTGGCCAAACCACAAGGCGGCGCGGCCAAGGGGGGCCGCGCCGCCCGTGGTGTGGGCCCCTCGTCGGCCCCCGACTCTGCCCTTCCGCCTACTTAAAGCCTCCGTCGCGAAACCCCCGATGCGAAAAACCACGATACGGAAAACCTTACCGAGACGCCGCCGCCGCCGATCCCATCTCGGGGGATTACGGAGATCTCCTCCGGCACCCTGCCGGAGAGGGGATTCATCTCCCGGAGGACTCTACACCGCCATGGTCGCCTCCGGAGTGATGAGTGAGTAGTTCACCCTCGGACTATGGGTCCATAGCAGTAGCTAGATGGTTGTCTTCTCCTCATTGTGCTTCATTGTTGGATCTTGTGAGCTGCCTAACATGATCAAGATCATCTATCCGTAATACTCTATGTTGTGTTTGTCGGGATCCGATGGATAGAGAATACCATGTTATGTTAATTATCAAGTTATTACATATGTGTTGTTTATGATCTTGCATGCTCTCCGTTACTAGTAGAGGCTCTGGCCAAGTTTTTGCTCTTAACTCCAAGAGGGAGTATTTATGCTCGATAGTGGGTTCATGCCTGCATTGACACATGGGACATTGACGAGAATGTTCTAAGGTTGTGTTGTGCTTGTTGCCACTAGGGATAAAACATTGGCGCTATGTCCGAGGATGTAGTTGTTGATTACATTACGCACCATACTTAATGCAATTGTACTGTTGCTTTGCAACTTAATGCTTGGAAGGGGTTCGGACGATAACCTCGAAGGTGGACTTTTTAGGCATAGATGCGAGTTGGATGGCGGTCTATGTACTTTGTCGTAATGCCCAATTAAATCTCACTATACTTATCATGACATGTATGTGCATTGTTATGCCCTCTCTATTTGTCAATTGCCCGACTGTAATTTGTTCACCCAACATGCTTTTATCTTATGGGAGAGACACCTCTAGTGAGCTGTGGACCCCGGTCCATTCTTTAATATTGAAATACAAATCTGCTTGCAATACTTGTTTTTACTTGTTTTCTCTGCAAACAATCATCTTCCACACAATACGGTTAATCCTTTGTTACAGCAAGCCGGTGAGATTGACAACCTCACTGTTTCGTTGGGGCAAAGTACTTTGGTTGTGATGTGCAGGTTCCACGTTGGCGCCGGAATCCCTGGTGTTGCGCCGCACTACATCCCGCCGCCATCAACCTTCAACGTGCTTCTTGGCTCCTCCTGGTTCGATAAACCTTGGTTTCTTTATGAGGGAAAACTTGCTGCTGTGCGCATCATATCTTCCTCTTGGGGTTGCCCAACGAACGTGTGAAATACACGCCATCAAGCTCTTTCTCTGGCGCCGTTGCCGGGGAGATCAAGACACGCTGCAAGGAGAGTCTCCACTTCTCAATCTCTTTACTTTGTTTTTGTCTTGCTTTATTTTATTTACTACTTTGTTTGCTGCACTTATATCAAAACACAAAAAAATTAGTTGCTAGCTTTACTTTATTTCTTGTCTTGTTTGCCATATCAAAAACACAAAAAAATTAGTTTACTTGCATTTACTTTATCTAGTTTGCTTTATTTACTACTGCTAAAATGGCCAACCCTGAAAATACTAAGTTGTGTGACTTCACTAGCACAAATAATAATGATTTCCTATGCACACCTATTGCTCCACCTGCTACTACAGCGGAATTCTTTGAAATTAAACCCGCTTTACTTGAATCTTGTCATGAGAGAGCAATTTTACGGTGTTAGTTACGATGATGCTGCTGCCCATCTCAATAATTTTGTTGAACTATGTGAAATGCAAAAGTATAAAGATGAAGATGGTGACATTATAAAATTAAAATTGTTTCCTTTCTCATTAAGAGGAAGAGCTAAAGATTGGTTGCTATCTCTGCCTAAGAATAGTATTGATTCATGGACTAAATGCAAGGATGCTTTTATTGGTAGATATTATCCCCCTACTAAAATTACATCTTTGAGGAGTAGCATAATGAATTTTAAACAATTGGATAATGAACATGTTGCTCAAGCTTGGGAAAGAATGAAATCTCTGGTTAAAAATTGCCCAACCCATGGACTGACTACTTGGATGATCATCCAAACCTTCTATGCAGGACTAAATTTTTCTTCGCGGAATTTATTGGATTCAGCTACTGGAGGTACCTTTATGTCCATCACTCTTGGTAAAGCAACAAAGCTTCTTGATAATATGATGGTTAATTACTCTGAATGGCACACGGAAAGAGCTCCACAAGGTAAGAAGGTAAATTCTATTGAAGAAACCTCTTCCTTGAGTGATAAGATTGATGCTATTATGTCTATGCTTGTTAATGGTAGGACTAATGTTGATCCTAATAATGTTCCGTTAGCTTCATTGGTTGCTCAAAATTCTAGACCATATCCTGCTAATGGTAATTCTTATAGTAGATATGTTTCACCTAATGAGGAAAAGATGTTAGAAATTGAAAGATCCACCAAGAGCTTTATGCAATCACAATATGAGCAAAATAAATTGTTTACTAAAACTATGAATGAGCAATCTACCTTGTTGAAGAATATAGGAAATCAACTTGAAAATTTGAATATGGAGATTTCTGGGTTGCAAACTAAACTTGCAAATGCTGAAACCTGAATCTCATACATGTCTGCGTCACAATCTTCTTTAATTAATAAAATGGCTGCTAAACCTGAGGATATTGAGAATAAAATTGTTACTACAGCAAATGCCATCCAAGTTAGAATTAATGAGAATATAAGATTAATGGCTGAACTGCGTGCTAGGTGGGATAGAGAAGAAAATGAAAAACTAGCTAAAGAGGAAAATGTAGCTAAAGTTTGGACTATTACCACCACTAGCAATGCTAATGATTCACATGTTGCTGCACCTCCTACTATTAATGGTAAAATAATTGGTGTTGGCAATGCTTCTACTCCTAGTGCAAAGCGCACAAAATTACCTGAAACTGCTAAAACTGCTGAAACTGCTTGTGATAAAACTGCTGAAATTTTTTCCAACCTTGGGGATGATAATCCCATTGCCTTAGATTGTAATGATTTAGATTTTGATGATTGCCACATCTCTGAAGTTATAAAGTTCTTGCAAAAACTTGCTAAAAGTCCTAATGCTAGTGCTATAAACTTGGCTTTCACAAAACATATTACAAATGCTCTCATAAAAGCTAGAGAAGAGAAACTAAAACTTGAAACTTCTATTCCTAGAAAGCTAGAGGATGGTTGGGAGCCCATCATTAAAATGAGAGTCAAAGATTTTGATTGTAATGCTTTATGTGATCTTGGTGCAAGTATTTCGTTATGCCTAAAAAAGTCTATGATATGCTTGACTTGCCACCATTGAAAAACTGTTATCTGGATGTTAATCTCGCTGATAATGCTAAAAAGAAACCTTTGGGGAAAGTTGATAATGTTCATATTATGGTTAACAATAACCTTGTCCCCGTTGATTTTGTTGTCTTGGATATTGAATGCAATGCATCTTGCCCCATTATATTGGGAAGACCTTTTCTTCGAACCGTTGGTGCTACTATTGATATGAAGGAAGGTAATATTAAATATCAATTTCCTCTCAAGAAAGGTATGGAACACTTCCCTAGAAAGAGAATGAAGTTAACTTATGATTCTATTATTAGAACAAATTATGATGTTGATGCTTCGTCTCTTGATGTTACTTGATATACACTTTCCGCGCCTAGGCTGAAAGGCGTTAAAGAAAAGCGCTTATGGGAGACAACCCATGTTTTTACTACAGTATTTTTGTTTTATATTTGAGTCTTGGAAGTTGTTTACTACTGTAGCAACCTCTCCTTATCTTAGTTTTGAGTTTTGTTGTGCCAAGTAAAGTCTTTGATAGTAAAGTAAGTACTAGATTTGGATTACTGCGCAGTTCCAGATTTCTTTGCTGTCACGAATCTGGGTCTACCTCCCTGTAAGTAGCTCAGAAAATTAATCCAATTTACGTGCATTATCCTCAGATATGTACGCAACTTTCATTCAATTTGAGCATTTTCATTTGAGCAAGTCTGGTGGCCTAATAAAATCCATCTTTACGGACTGTTCTGTTTTGACAGATTCTGCCTTTTATTTTGTATTGCCTCTTTCGCTATGTTGGATGAATTTCTTTGATCCATTAATGTCCAGTAGCTTTATGCAATGTCCAGAAGTGTTAAGAATGATTGTGTCACCTCTGAACATGTGAATTTTTATTATGCACTAACCCTCTAATGAGTTGTTTCGAGTTTGGTGTGGAGGAAGTTTTCAAGGATCAAGAGAGGAGTATGATGCAATATGATCAAGGAGAGTGAAAGCTCTAAGCTTGGGGATGCCCCGGTGGTTCACCCCTGCATATTCTAAGAAGACTCAAGCGTCTAAGCTTGGGGATGCCCAAGGCACCCCTTCTTCATCGACAACATTATCAGGTTCCTCCCATGAAACTATATTTTTATTCCATCACATCTTATGCACTTTGCTTGGAGCGTCGGTTTGTTTTTGTTTTTTGTTTTGTTTGAATAAAATGGATCCTAGCATTCACTTTATGGGAGAGAGACACGCTCCGCTGTAGCATATGGACAAGTATGTCCTTAGGCTCTACTCATAGTATTCATGGCGAAGTTTCTTCTTCGTTAAATTGTTATATGGTTGGAATTGGAAAATGCTACATGTAGTAACTCTAAAATGTCTTGGATAATTTGATACTTGGCAATTGTTGTGCTCATGTTTAAGCTCTTGCATCATATACTTTGCACCCATTAATGAAGAAACACTTAGAGCTTGCTAATTTGGTTTGCATATTTGGTTTCTCTAGAGTCTAGATAACATCTAGTATTGAGTTTTGAACAACAAGGAAGACGGTGTAGAATCTTATAATGTTTACAATATGTCTTTTATGTGAGTTTTGCTACACCGTTCATCCTTGTGTTTGTTTCAAATAACCTTGCTAGCCCAAACCTTGTATCGAGAGGGAATACTTCTCATGCATCCAAAATCCTTGAGCCAACCACTATGCCATTTGTGTCCACCATACCTACCTACTACATGGTATTTATCCGCCATTCCAAAGTAAATTGCTTGAGTGCTAGCTTTAAAATTCCATCATTCACCTTTGCAATATATAGCTCATGGGACAAATAGCTTAAAAACTATTGTGGTATTGAATATGTACTTATGCACTTTATCTCTTATTAAGTTGCTTGTTGTGCGATAACCATGTTTCTGGGGACGCCATCAACTATTCCTTGTTGAATATCATGTGAGTTGCTATGCATGTCCGTCTTGTCCGAAGTAAGAGAGATCTACCACCTTAATGGTTGGAGCATGCATATTGTTAGAGAAGAACATTGGGCCGCTAACTAAAGCCATGAATCATGGTGGAAGTTTCAGTTTTGGACACGTATCCTCAATCTCATATGAGAATAATAATTGTTGCCACATGCTTATGCATTAAAGAGGAGTCCATTATCTGTTGTCCATGTTGTCCCGGTATGGATGTCTAAGTTGAGAATAATCAAAAGCGAGAAATCCAAAATGCGAGCTTTCTCCTTAGACCTTTGTACAGGCGGCATGGAGGTACCCCATTGTGACACTTGGTTAAAACATGTGCATTGCAAAGATCCGGTAGTACAAGCTAATTAGGACAAGGTGCGGGCACTATTAGTACACTATGCATGAGGCTTGCAACTTGTAAGATATAACTTTCATAACTCATATGCTTTATTACTACCGTTGACAAAATTGTTTCATGTTTTCAAAATAAAAGCTCTAGCACAAATATAGCAATCGATGCTTTCCTCTTTGAAGGACCATTCTCTTTACCTTTATGTTGAGTCAGTTCACCTATCTCTCTCCACCTCAAGAAGCAAACACTTGTGTGAACTGTGCATTGATTCTTACATACTTGCATATTGTACTTGTTATATTACTCTATATTGACAATTATCCATGAGATATACATGTTACAGGTTGAAAGCAACCGCTGAAACTTAATCTTCCTGTGTGTTGCTTCAATACCTTTACTTTGATTTATTGCTTTATGAGTTAACTCTTATGCAAGACTTATTGATGCTTGTCTTGAAGTACTATTCATGAAAAGTCTTTGCTTTATGATTCACTTGTTTACTCATGTCATTACCATTGTTTTGATCGCTGCATCCACTACACATGTTTACAAATAGTATGATCAAGGTTATGATGGCATGTCACTTCAGAAATTATCTTTGTTATCGTTTTACCTGCTCGGGACGAGCAGAACTAAGCTTGGGGATGCTTGATACGTCTCCGACGTATCGATAATTTCTTATGTTCTATGCCATATTATTGATGATACCTACATGTTTTATGCACACTTTATGTCATATTCGTGCATTTTCCGGAACTAACCTATTAACAAGATGCCGAAGTGCCGGTTCCCGTTTTCTGCTCGTTTTTGGTTTCGAAATCCTAGTAACGAAATATTCTCGGAATTGGACGAAACGAAGACCCAGGGGCCTATTTCGCCACGAACCTTCCGGAAGACCGAAGAGCATACGAAGTGGGGCCACGAGGTGGCCAAACCACAAGGCGGCGCGGCCGGGGGGCCGCGCCGCCCCGTGGTGTGGGCCCCTCGTCGGCCCCCCGACTCGCCCTTCCGCCTACTTAAAGCCTCCGTCGCGAAACCCCGATGCGAAAAACCACGATACGGAAAACCTTGCGAGACGCCGCCGCCGCCAATCCCATCTCGGGGGATTACGGGAGATCTCCTCCGGCACCCTGCCGGAGAGGGGATTCATCTCCCGGAGGACTCTACACCGCCATGGTCGCCTCCGGAGTGATGAGTGAGTAGTTCACCCCTGGACTATGGGTCCATAGCAGTAGCTAGATGGTTGTCTTCTCCTCATTGTGCTTCATTGTTGGATCTTGTGAGCTGCCTAACATGATCAAGATCATCTATCCGTAATACTCTATGTTGTGTTTGTCGGGATCCGATGGATAGAGAATACCATGTTATGTTAATTATCAAGTTATTACATATGTGTTGTTTATGATCTTGCATGCTCTCCGTTACTAGTAGAGGCTCTGGCCAAGTTTTTGCTCTTAACTCCAAGAGGGAGTATTTATGCTCGATAGTGGGTTCATGCCCGCATTGACACCGGGACATTGACGAGAATGTTCTAAGGTTGTGTTGTGCTTGTTGCCACTAGGGATAAAACATTGGCGCTATGTCCGAGGATGTAGTTGTTGATTACATTACGCACCATACTTAATGCAATTGTCTGTTGCTTTGCAACTTAATACTGGAAGGGGTTCGGACGATAACCTCGAAGGTGGACTTTTTAGGCATAGATGCGGTTGGATGGCGGTCTATGTACTTTGTCGTAATGCCCAATTAAATCTCACTATACTTATCATGACATGTATGTGCATTGTTATGCCCTCTCTATTTGTCAATTGCCCGACTGTAATTTGTTCACCCAACATGCTTTTATCTTATGGGAGAGACACCTCTAGTGAACTGTGGACCCCGGTCCATTCTTTAATACTGAAATACAAATCTGCTCGCAATACTTGTTTTTACTTGTTTTCTCTGCAAACAATCATCTTCCACACAATACGGTTAATCCTTTGTTACAGCAAGCCGGTGAGATTGACAACCTCACTGTTTCGTTGGGGCAAAGTACTTTGGTTGTGATGTGCAGGTTCCACGTTGGCGCCGGAATCCCTGGTGTTGCGCCGCACTACATCCTGCCACCATCAACCTTCAACGTGCTTCTTGGCTCCTCCTGGTACGATAAACCTTGGTTTCTTTCTGAGGGAAAACTTGCTGCTGTGCGCATCATACCTTCCTCTTGGGGTTGCCCAACGAACGTGTGAAATACACGCCATCAAGGTGGCTCACCATTAGCTGGCTCCGCGATCTAAGCGGTGCTCAGTGGTGCGAGGACACCAAATGTATCATCCTTGAGAGTGAGCACTACCGCGGGCACGTCGCGGTGAGCACCTCACTAACTCAGTCCTCCTCACTAACTTTCTTGATCAACCACAAGCTGAACTAACATGTGTGTCCCTTCATATCGTAGGATCACCCAAAGGACGCGGAGTTCCTGAATGTGCCCATCGCCAACTACGACGAGATGCACACCATCTTCCCTTCGGCCTCGCCACCGGGAAGTACGCCATGGGATACAGTGAGCCCCTGGGCTCGCCTGCATCGCCTCCTGCACCTGAGGATGCTGACACCCAGGAGTCCGACACGGTGAACGTCGATGCTGACAAGCCCGCCGATGCGCCTGAGAAGCCGACCGCCGGCAAGAGGAAGAGAGGTGCCGTCGCCGACGACGCGCTGGTGGCCTTCACCAACATGACTGTTGCTGTGAAGGAGGTGGCACGAACAAGCCCACGGACATGCACCCTGACTTATACAATGCAGTCATGGACACGCTTGGCTTCACCGAGGATGATCTGATGGCCGCCCTCAGCCACCTCGTCGACCACAAGGCCCAGGGATCCAGCTTCGTCGGCGTCTCAGAGCCACACCGCGTCCTCTGGCTGAGGAACTACCTTGGCAAGTACTACGACAAGAACTAGTGGTGCCCCTTGAGGCGGTGGATCAGGGTTGCATGCATGGAGATGGTGATGATGATGATGATGATGATGATGATGATGATGATGATGTATATTCTGGCAGTAGCTAGGATGAAAAACATCTGGCCCCCTTTTATAAGTATTATGAGGTGGTATATACTAAACCCTCAGGTGATGCTGAACCTTGCGGTGTTAGGATGAGACACCCAATTTTGTTGTGGTGGTAGGATGACACCACGGTAGTGTAGGATAAACTTCTGATTGACTTTTGGAATGATATGCATGCCCCTATTAGTTTCAGATTTGCTGTCAACACTTGTCTTGTTCTATTGCTCATGTCTGAATTGCTTTATTGTTGTGATTGCTAACTTCTTCTTTTGCCATGCTAGTGGTATGTGGTGTTTCACGGCCGGGTTCGAGGAATCTACAGCTCATGGAGAATCTGTCAAGATCATGTCAATGGCTACTCCAACAATAGCTACCGAGGATATGCAACATTGGAGGAGGCACAACAAGAGTACCTCAGCTTCCTGCAAGAGGAGCTGCAGGAAAATCATGCCATCGATGAGGCAGTGCCATTAGCACAGCTGCCGCCGGAGGAAGTACATGCTCTACAAGGAGCACCGTCGGAGAAAGTACATGCTCTACAAGGAGCACCGCTGGGGGTAAGTCCTAGACGGGTGAAAGATTACATCATCGCCTTCCTCATCGTGGTGATCGTCAGGATCTTGTTCTTCTGAGTGATCTTTGATCGTATGTAAGATGGCATGGCATGGTAATCTCACCCTATTTGACTTATGGTAAGGATATGGACTTGTGATTTGAGCAACCAAACAGCAGATTCATGTTTTCCTGCGTGCAAGATGGGCTGGAAACGGGCAACCAAACGATGGGGCCTGGGTTCCTTCTCCGGCGCGCAAAAGGGCTCACAGGCTACCAAACGACCGGCCGAAAGTGGCCCATGGCCCATTCGCAACGCGCAATGCGCCCCATCTCACTGGCACAGTCATGCAAGGAATCGGCTTAGGCAACCAAACGCGCCCAAAATGATCGTTTATGCTTCTGCGCTCTCGCCCATCGATCCGATGCAAACTGACCAGCATGTACGTCGGAACGTAAAAGCAAACCAAATTTGCGTCATGAATGCGTCTCCGATCCACGTCCGTGTGGCCTGCTTGGCATCTCTCTCTTCCTCTAACTAATGTAGTGACTGTGCCTGGCCATAAAAGAGTCATCTCTCCCTCTCTCCTCCTAATTAATGCATGGCAGGTCTTTTGCGGTAAAAAAAATGGACACTGCCATTGGGAAGGTGCAGACGGCATACGGACATGTTGAGTAGGAATTTTCATGTCCGCCCCCGATGCAAACGGACCAAAACAAACACAAATCGAGTCCAAAATACGTCGGGCTGTTGGGATACACTTATCCTTTGTGAAAAACATATCGATTTCTTTTCCTCGATCAAACGGCGTGTTTCACATTCTCAGAGCTTTTTTGGTATACATATAATCCTACATGTTTTTTTAAATGGAGGATTTGATATTTAGAAATTTTTCTATACAGCGTTTGGTCAGTAGAATGTGACCCTTAAGCTTTTTAAATTTTTTTTGTCATTGCATTATGTTTCACATGATTTCTTCATCCACTTAAACGTCTTGTTACAATTCCTTTATTTTCTCCACATTATCAAACACTTAATGCATGGCAGGTCTTTTGTCTCTGAGGGTGCAGCGCGGCCGGCAGCCATGCTCCACCGCCAGATGCGTAAAGCAAGGGCGGAGAGGCGGACATGGATGCAGGCGGCAAAGGGAAAAAACGGCGACGAGCCAGGCCTATCGCGCGCTCAACCGACTGCCAGTAGATTAGGATTCGGTCTAGTTTGAAGTTCAAATTTTATTAAGTTTTATGTAAATTTAAATGAAATTTCGTCATTTGCTTGTTTAAACTTATTTTGGGGGATTTTTTTTGGTGTTGCTGGTATGCGCAACTGCTCCTCAAATTGGGTAGCAGGTGCTGGCGACCCCTATAGTACGGTACCGGGGCACCTGCCGGCGTATATTTGGAGGCCACCGGTGTATTCAGTGCCAAATCTTGCTCTCTCTCACGCTTTCTTTTGATATCTTCTTGTAGTCAAAGCTTGCAGTATTGCTGCGAGCTTTTCTTTCTTTGGTACAGACGGAAACAAAGCATATACGTGTCTCATTAGAGATTGTTTTGTCGAAAGGGTGATAGGATTTTGCAACAGACGGAAAGTATATGCTCCCAGTATTCAGTTGGCACAGTTATAGTGCAATGCTGATAGATATACATAGGCCATACCGGCCATGTTACAACAAATGCATGCACGAAATGGAAATATGCAACACAAAACAGCTTTGCCTCGCTCATTTTGGCAGGATTTTATCACTCTCAGCGTCCAATCTTGAAAGGCCCTTTAGGTAGGGCCTTGTTTCGGCGAGTGTTGTTGCGGTTCTTGTTTGGATTCTAACGATGAATATATATGGCCTTCGGTATTAGTATACTGATCAAATAACTACAAGGTGGGTGGCAAATAAAGCCACAAATGTGGTAAGATGGAAAGATGTTTGTGTTCTGGCCATGTGATACATGAGATGCAACAAACAAATGAATTTATCTCTCTCTTCCTCCCTCCCTCCCCACCCCCTATCTCCCTCTATCTCTCTCCCTCGCCCCTCTATCTGCCGCTCACTCTCTGTCCTGGTGTAAAGTAGAACATGTATGTATGATTATTTCTTCCGAAATATCAATACAACTCGAAGATGCATACATTCATATCATTGCTCGTTCGCTCGTACATACATACACCATCTAAAAAATAGAACTTGATGCATGGAGCTTGAATGCTGACAAAATTGATGAATCTTCCAAGTGTGCAAACTACGGGGGCATATTGAATGCACTAGGAGTCTAGGACTATCAGGTGCACTAATGTACTAAGCATCCACAGACACACGATCAAGAAATCAGTGACCCAGATATAAGGAGGGACAGACCACGTTCCTTTTGAATGTACCCCTCGGCTGCTATGCTATTGCAGCAAAAGAACGTGGTTTCTTATGGGTTCCACAAAAGTTTCGGCTATGGTTGAACAGATTTGCCAAACATATTACCATGAAAAATAATTATGTTTTTGAAAATCATGAAATAATTATGATTTTATACAAGTTTCATGATAAAGATGTGTTTTGTGCAAGTTCATTTCAGATTTGCGCAATATGATCAAGATGTGGTTTCATGTGGGTTTTCTTCATGAAAACTGGGAGAAGAACCCAGTGGAAACTTTTACTCTCTCCGTTTTATGAAAGTTGTCTGAGATTTCTTAAAATTCGAATGCATATAGATACTATTTAGTGTCTAGATACATCTAAATTTAGATAAATTTTCGACATGTTTCGTGAGATGGAGGAAGTATATTTATTGAGTTTTTCAGATATACCCTTCCTCTTTTTTGCTGTATTATTTTTCTCTGATGCTCATGCATGCTAAATATTAGTGACTTGTATAAGAAACACATGTATATGCAGTATGGCCAAGGCACTACGTGTTTCTCGATCTTTGTCACGTCAGCAGGCCGGACTGGTAGATGAGAGTTGCTGGCAGTTTTCCAATATATAAAAGATAATCCCTGAAATAAATCGGGATGGGTTGGTGTTGCATCTTGCATGTGGCGCCACGACTCTGTCGACGCTGCAATCTGGATCATTCCAAATTCAAGGTCCCATCCCAACTGCTTGTTGTTGGAAATGAACCAAAGTCTCTTTTGTCATGTGCCAAACTCCACTTCCCGTATCTTCTTACTCTATGTCCTCTTGAAGCAATGTGTGCTATCTTGTCGATAGAAACGTCGTGGTCAAAAACTTGTATGTGTCAAAACGTATGCAGATGGCCCTCCACAAAATTATCCTGTCAATAAGTGATTTTTTTTAAAAATGGGAGCACCGCTCCCGTCTCTGCATCAAATTGCTGCACACGTCCTCACGATAAGTGATAAAATTTATTCCCATTGTATTCACATGTGTGCTTTGCAAGCATCCACGAGAACAAGCCGGATAGCACTTCCTATCACTAGATGAAGTAGCTAACTATAAACCGCAGCAGCTCTTATCCATTCCATGTGGCCTCTCCCTATCTTCATTTTTCTCTTCTCCGATGAGCGATGACGTGCGTAGCTCTCCGTTCTGATTTGTTCACATTTTCTTTCATCGCTTCTATTATTAATTAGATAATTCACCACTTGCTCATCGAAGCAGCACCGAATGAGCGAACGTAAACCTTTACGGTGCAGTATGTAGATAATTAGTACGACGGTGCTCTGCATCGGCCGGCAGAGCTAACTGCCGACCAGCCGCCTCCCCGATGTCTGGTTTTATTAAACGCAAGAGTTGAGTTGTCCAACCACTGCAGTACGCAGCATACACCCCACCATCCAACATTCCATTTTAAGTTTGCAAAATTTATCGTAATATTTTCCCGCGGTGTGTCAAAGCAGTGCAAACAAGCATTGTAATATTTCCAAAGCACTAACACATCGAAACTATGTGCCTGCAATCAATTATCGTTGGTCGAGAAAATACTCCAAGGACCAACGTGAAAAAACGTTTGCAACATGCATGAAACATTTTGCACATGAAACCTAGAGTCATTGTAGCAGATCGTCCGTTTGTTTGCAACAAACAAAAACGAGTTTCTAGCATGTCAGGAGAACACTTTATTCTTAAATACCAATCTAAATGAATGAACTCGCCAGCGATGAATTTGGACCACACCCCGCTCGCCATAACTGACAACCCAAAACTCAATCTACCGGATAACCCCATCTTCCTTGATCTTAAGCATAGGTAGATGGCTACGATTATGCGCTCTAACTCGAGACCACCTTGGGATTGCCCATAGCAACATGATTAGCGATGTTGTAGGAGAACAAGGGGGGCAAAGATGATGGACGTTTATAACATATACGATAAGTGATGGGAGAATACCTAGCAACGAGGGAGGGGACACTCGGGACGGGAGATATGGAATGCACCTAGGATACCTATAGGGTTTGGATGGTTTATAACAAGACAATGAGAAACTAATGCTTCAAGGTGTTTAAGATCCTTAGTTGAGGTTGCTAGATGGGTGTGTAAACGTTGTCCCCCAAATATGAGAAGAGATGACCTTATATTGGATGTAGTTTACGTTTTCTTGAGTCATAGGTGTAGCCAAATCTTATCTTGTCATTTGAAAAAACTTAGCATTTTCATGACTGATGATTCGATTTTATATAGTGCCCCATCTAGCAATCATTATGTCCATTACACATGATTACTTGTTTCCATTTTTTCATGTGAGCTTTGCACAACTATTACTTTCATTAGGATTTTATTGATTTTTCTTGTCATTGGTGTGTAGCCGGTGTTCTAGATATTTATGAACAAATCATGAAGAAAGGAGCTAAAATGAGACAATATGGAGAAGTTACACACACTATTGATGGGTTCGTTGCATGTAAAACAAAAAAATTCTACCGTGAACATGAATAAAAACCAAGATCCAATCTAGAAAGAAGCAAGATATAATATATGAAGATCGAAGCAACGAGATGTATGAGAGACTAACCCTCGAAGATCCAAAGCCTTACGCGATCAGATCTCGTTGTTGATGAAGTCGATCACCCGGTGCTGCAATCCAGCAGCACTTCCGGACTCGGTCGTGCGTACGGTGCCGATGAAGTCCGTCCTCTCCCCGTTCCAGTGGGCATCGGAGGTGTGGTAGATCCCCTCGGAATCCCAGCAGCACGATGGCGTGGTGGTGGTGGTGGAGGAGAATTCCTGGAGGGCTTCGCCTAAGCCGGAGCAGGAAGAAGCAGGAGGGAGGAGAGGTGGCAGCTTGGGCTCAGTGTAGGGGGAAGGGGGCCGGCTGCCCCTCTCCTCTATTTATAGAGGGAGGGTGCGGCCAGGGTTGCCCCCTTGGCCCACCTCCTCCTAGGGCCAGCGCATGGGAAGGGGGGGGGGGGGAGAAATCTTCTCCCCCAAGTCTCCCCCCCCCCTAACTGTTAGGGATTTGACCTTATCCCCTTGGGATTTGATCTTATCTCTTGGGGCTGGCCGGCTGGGCCTCTTGGGCCTGCTGCAACTGGCCCATGAGGCCCCCGCAGCATTCCCTCATCCCATGTGGCCTCTCCTGGGGTGGTGGGCCCACCGGTGTCCCTCTAGAACCTTCTAGAAACTTCGGTCAAAACACCGAAACTTTTCCCGAACCCCGGAAGATGACTTCCGTTATATGAATCTTATTCTCCGGACCATTCTGGACCTCCTCGTGATATCATGGATCCCATCCGAGACTCCAAACAACATTCAGTCTCCATCTCATATTTCGAATCTACTTAAAACGACATCGAACCTTAAGCGTGTCACCCTACGGTTCGTGAACTATGCGGACATGATCGAGACTTCTCTCCGACCAATAACCAATAGCGGGACCTAGAGATCCATAATAGCTCCCACACATTCAGCGATAACTCAATGATCGATTGAACCATTAACATACGATACCGATTCCCTTTGTCACGCGATACTTTACTTGTCCGAGGTTTGATCATCGGTATCTCCATACCTAGTTCAACCTCGTTACCGACAAGTACTCTTTACTCGTACCATGGTATGTCATCTCTTGTGACCTTGTCACATGTTTGCAAGCTAATTAGACGACATTCCACCGAGAGGGCCCAGAGTATATCTATCCGTCATCGGGATGGACAAATCCCACTCTTGATCCATATGCCTCAACTCATACTTTCCGAATACTTAATCCCATCTTTATAACCACTCATTTACGCAGTGGCGTTTGATGTAATCAAAGTACCCTTCCGGTGTAAGTGATTTACATGATCTCATGGTCGAAGGACTAGGTAACTATGTAGAAAGCTTATAGCAAGATAAACTTAATGACTTGATATTATGCTACGCTTATTTGGGTGTGTGTCCATTATATCATCCATCCAATGACATAACCTTGTTATTAACAACATCCAATGTTCATGATCAGGAAACCATGATCATCTATTAATCAACAAGCTAGTTTTACAAGAGGCTTACTAGGGACTCTTTTCTGTTTACATAACACACATGTATTAATATTTCCGGTTAATACAATTATAGCATGGGATGTAAATATTTATCATAAACACAAAGATATAATAATAACCATTTTATTATTGCCTCTTGGGCATATCTCCAACAACTATGACTTAGCCATTTAAAGGATGAAAATGTGACATTTTTTCATCATAAGATATTAAAGATCTAAGACTATCATGGAGGCAATTTGGAACAAAAATCCCCTTTATGAGGACGACTGCATGTGTTAGTTGGATATACAACGAGGTGTAACATGGTCACTAGGGGCAAAATGAAAAATTTATAAATATAGTGTAATATGATAATGCTTAAAATGCATGGTAGGTATCATAGAAAAAAAAAATCCTCCACTAGTGCCTAATGCGTAATATGATAAGCTGTATCCATCAAGCCCTCAAATGACCTCCAATGGTTATGGAGAAACAAGATTCTGCCCAATCTTGTAGACAACAGGTCGCTTTTCCTTTTGTTTACTTATTATCTTGTTTTCTCCTAGTTGCATAATAACTCAGCTTAAGGTACTACTCCTTGGTTATCACGGACGTACTTCCTTGGTTTAAAGGTTTTTTTTTGTTACACAAAAGTAGAGAAACACAATTTTAAGTTTCTTTTCTCTAAGGGTGGTCCGATTTATATGACTCTTAGGATATTTTTCCTGAAAGATTCTTTTGCACTTATTTCAAGTTATTTTTAATTTGCAGAACCTCTCTTGATCGAAAGATTTCTTTGTTTCGTTTACGGTGCAATCCAACAAACCGTGTCCAATCACACCCAAAGGGCTAAGCCGGCCGTGCATATTAAGTGTGCAATATGCTCTGGCCTGCTTTCTGATAAAAGTGTTTTGGCTAACCACATACCACCAGAGACCATGTCAATGCTCTTCTTCTAATCACGCTTAGTATATTGGTGGCCATTTGGCTCTCCTTGTTTGTTTCGAGCCTGTTCTACTTGTCTGTTCCACAACATTCTGCAAGTTGTCGATCTTTTTGGAACATCTCCCGGATGGATTTTCCATCATCCATGTGGCGATGAGCATCCTGAGTCATCCCTGAGCCGGAGATGGTGATCCACCAGGGAAAAGAACAGTGATTTCGCCAGGCGGGCAAAGAAAATGTAGTATGTGGTGGCTCGAGCTCGATAGGCGCCGCCGGACGTGGACGGGACGTGGCAGCGACCCATCGTCGATCAACACCTACATGTAAGGACACAGGAGTATGTTTCGTCTTAGCAATTATTGCGATCAGCGGCGACCCACCGCGTCCAGATGCCCAATCGATTTCATGCACACTTTTGCTCAACAACTCTACTCATTTCGATCGATGGATTGGGAACTAGTGGTCGAACTGATTGCTGCTCCATAAATCTAACGGACTTTGTCCTTTCAGAAAAATTAGATAGATTACTTTCCTCAACGAAAAGTTTCATTCTACACTCAAGTTCTATATATCCTGTCATCGTACAGGCTGAAGCATTGAAGCTCAGGCCATGGTACATGCTGCTGCTGCGGTTCGTGCTCTATCGTGCAGGAATGCTACTTTCTCGTAGATTGCAAGAGGCTGTTTGATTCAAAAGATTCTAAAAGCATGGAAATAGAAAAAACGCATGAATAATATATCAAGTCATGTGAAATCCTACATGATAAGGATTGTTGTCCCGATCTTTCACGATGCACCTTGATGATCCATAGGACCGATAGATCTTGAACTCTCTTGACAGACTCAAGGATACTCAAGCACATATGAATACTCTTGACAGACTCAAGAACGCTCACATCTTTATTGGATAACCGGACGAACGTCCTAGACGTCGTCACGCACCCCGATCCCATAGGGACGGTGATAGTATGAACTCAAAGTTCTACATAATTCTGATTTCAATCTAGACTAACTGAAACCCTAGCCGCACCTCCACCTTATATGAGGGGTGGGGTGGCCGGCCAGCCCTTATTGGGCCTAACCTAGTTCGACTTGGATAGGCCCAAGTCAAACGGACTCTATTAAAACCCTAGATGGCCCACAAGCATGACCTGGCTACATTATTATCTCCTAATAACAAGATTATAATAAACTACTGGTACAACCTTAGACCCAAATATCATATCAATGGCTGTCCTAGAGTACCAGGCCCGAATATCCATATCATCTCTCCCCTTCTTCAAAAAGCGTTGTCCCCAACGCGTGTGGGTCTGCTAGAAAAAGGGTAGCGTCAGATAAGAACATCGCCGAACTTCATCCTCAAGCCTCGCCAGTCTTCCACACCTCATCCTCCCTCTCGACTAGCTTGACTTGTCCTTGGCGCCATTTGGTCTTCGACGCCATCAACCTGATTGAAGACACAATTATCCTTCCAAATGCAACTGAAGCGCACCATACATATCACCTAAAACAAACAGAACAAATTCCTGTCCGCCTTGGATCCAAATAAGTTGAGAACACTTGAGTATGCACCCTTCTGAAACACCAATGTCTTCCTCCTTGAAGAGCAAACTTTCTTCCACTCCGTGACGAACAAACAGCAGCAACACAAGTGGTGCTGCTGGTCTAGACGCCAGTACTGCCCAACTGCACGCATGGAACTGCTGGCCAGGGCCCCGGTCTGTCCGGCCTGGGCGCCGGTGCAACCGGCCTGAGGCCCGGTCTGCCGGCCTTGGCGCTGGGCGAACCTTCTACTCCCTGGAATTGCCCCGGTGTGCACCAGTGCGGAACCCGGTTTTCGCCGAGCTGTTCGGTCTAACAGCCGGCCCTGCCGAGCGAGGCGCCCAAATCGTCCGGTGTGGCGGCCGGTGCGCCGGACATGGTGCCGGCCCGGCCGGTGCAACAGACGGCCTGCCGATCGTGGATGCCGGCCTCCTGACGATTGTTTGGCGCACCACGTTCGTCTCCTCCTGTTCTATCTTTCCAATGTATCTTTAATCCATGGCGAGCTGAACAGCACACGACGCGTACCAAACTTTCTTTGAATTCCTTTTTCCATCCTTGATGCAAATGACCTCTTTCCTTTCCTTTGCTGGGTCACGAAAAAAAAAATCTCACGTCAAAACTATACCAAATCAACCTACTAGCTTATGGAGTCCAATCAGTCCACGTGATGCCAACCGATCCACATCTTTCCAAATAAACTCAATGCCACGTAAACTGCCTTGATTAAAACCTGCGATTAAACAGCTTGACGTGGTCGCTCAAACCGAGATCAAGTGATACTCGTCCCGCACGCGACCCGCAAATAATCTATCTGCTGAACAAAAAACGTTGCAGGCACGTAGACCGATCTTCCGAACTCGGTCGATCTTCAACCTTGACGCTGCTGCCCACATCCGAACGAAGGCCTTCTTGCAGATGTTCTTGAAACTTGACTCTGCCGCCCACTTTCTCCTCCTTAATCTTCACCAACAGTATGGCGGCGACGTACCCAATGGTAGCCACAGCAATCGAGCAGAAACAACTGAGCAACAAATCAATCTGCACCGTGATCAACCTAGCAGCTCTGATACCACATGATAAGGATTGTTGTCCCGATCTTTCACGATGCACCTTGATGATCCATAGGACCGATAGATCTTGAACTCCCTTGACAGACTCAAGGATACTCAAGCACATATGAATACTCTTGACAGACTAAAGAACGCTCACATCTTTATTGGATAACCGGACGAACGTCCTAGACGCCGTCACGCACCCCGATCCCATAGGGACGGTGATAGTATGAACTCAAAGTTCTACATAATTCTGATTTCAATCTAGACTAACTGAAACCCTAGCCGCACCTCCACCTTATATGAGGGGTGGGGTGGCCGGCCAGCCCTTATTGGGCCTAACCTAGTTCGACTTGGATAGGCCCAAGTCAAACGGACTCTATTAAAACCCTAGATGGCCCACAGCATGACCTGGCTACATTATTATCTCCTAATAACAAGATTATAATAAACTACTGGTACAACCTTAGACCCAAATATCATATCAATGGCTGTCCTAGAGTACCAGGCCCGAATATCCATATCACTACATGAATAGAGAACCAATCTATGGTTGGGTGATTAGGAGGGCAGTGACACCCCAACCCACTAGAGTTCAAACTCGTTGATGTCTCGTAAAAGATGGAATATTCTTTACTGGCAGGCGACGTTTACTGTGTTTCGTAAAAAAAAAAATTCTTACATGAATAAAAACGCGGAAAATTGTTGCAGAAGTCGTTTAATTGCAACACAGAAAAAACGCAAGACATTTCTATAGTGACCTAGTACCATAGTTTTCATACATGTAGATTTTTTCAAAGAAATCTAAACTCATGCTAGAAATTCTATGAGATTATAGTATAGGAAAACAATCCATAAATTTTTTAGAGGGTTCAATCATTTTATTCAAATAGATTCTAAGAAAAAATACCTATGAGCAATCCTACAATTTTTTTTAGAAATCATTTGAATCAAACAAGCCCTAAAATTCTTGTTGTAAATAATGTTTTCCAGAATCCAGGACAATGGTCCATAAGGCTGCTCACAATGTATGGTATCAGATATCAATATCATGTATGATACTAGTATATGATACTATCTCCACAATGCATGGTATTATATACTAGTTTTATATTTTTATTATATTTATTAATTTGTAGAATTTTTAATGCAAATCTATGTAGAAGATCAATATGACATTAAATTTTCTAGTACTATGTGCCATGATACAGTATCTATCTATGGTACTACTATAAACTATTTCATATTTAATTGCACTACCACATCAAATTTTTTCATGCATTTCATGCATGATACTGCCTATACTTATTTTCATTATAGTAGTAGTAATCTGAAGTCTTCAATTGCTGATTTGTTTGACTTCAGGCGACATGATTCAAGGCAAGTCATGATAATTTAGGTAGCGCATGCTCGTGTGGGGAGAGAGCGTTTTGGATCGATCAGAAGCCCCGTGTTCATTTCTCTGTAAAGGAGGTGTGATTCTTATACCGAGCTCCATAATATATCCGGTTCCAGGAGAAAAAAAAGATGAGCTTTCGGATGATAACCAATGCCGGTAAGAGTTTTGAGCTACTTGGTCCACTCACATCTTTAAGTAGAACTAGCATCCGTACGTTGTGTACAACAATAGAGACGGAGAGAGATTATAGATGTATTATTGAGTCTCATAGGTGAGTACATATATGTGTACATCGATCATCTTGGAGTGTAAGACAAGACACGAAATCTATCTCTATCCTAAATTACCTAAACTGTACGTATATATGCTAACACTCCCCCGCAGTCGTAGCGGAAGCGTCATGAAAACCATGAACGACGTGGACGGTCAAACTGGAGATAAAGCAAAGTAGACCTAGAAGGCTAACACTACCCCGCGAGGTCGTGGACGATGTCGCTGATAGGAATACACAGCATGTATTACCAGGGGGCCAAAGGCCACAATATATAGTACATGTACAGACGCAAATATGCAGGAAGCCCCCTAACATATGGGGAAACTACAATATACAGATATATACTCTAACTACGAACTAATATGACACATCTCCTGAAGGGCATCCCCATAGATAGGTAGAGAGCATCCCTAGACGGCTGATAGCGCTGACGAAGACTGAGCAGCAGCGGTGGGAAGACCCATAAACTCAGCCGCATACTGAGGCAGAACACTGGAGGTAAGAACAACAGCAGCACGAGCATCCTCATCTATCCACTGAGTGTACTCGGCCAGATCGGAACCGGTAACGGAGACCGGGGCGAGGTGGCGGCTGTGACGAGAAGAAAAGGGGAGCTAAACCTAAAGCTCTGATACCATGATAGGAATACATAGCCTGTATTACCAGGGGGCCAAAGGCCACAATATATAGTACATGTACAGACGCAAATATGCAGGAAGCCCCCTAACATATGGGGAAACTACAATATACAGATATATACTCTAACAGTCGCGTCGCGGATGCTTGGACTGTAGATGAAGCCGAGGAGCTCATGCGAGGTGATAGCCCTTTGTGCCGATGTCAAGTTAGCCGAGAGCATGTGTGCTGCAACCTTGGTCGAGGTAGCCGCGCGAGGGGATGTCATGATCGATGTCATGGCCGGGTGCCGATTTTGAGGTAGTAGCACATGAAGCCGCATGCGCTTAGTGCGCATGGAGAGAGACGGAGACGCGTCGAGGCAATCATCGAAGAGGGGCGTCGATGTCGAAGTCGATGCAGTTGGAGCCGTTGAGGACGAGGTGCTGCCCTAGTTTTTCTAGAACTAGGCACAGGGATGAAGGCATACTCCGGTTTTTCCAGAACCTAGTACGCAAAGATGAAGTCGATGAAGATGAGGCGCCGATCCGAGCTTGCCTGGTCCGGGAACGCGTCGGGGATGAAGGCACGGACTGGTGTTGCCAATACAGGGCATGCGAGGGCAGGGACCATCATGAACCGTGCGCCAGTGTCATGGGGGACCAGCAGAGGAGGCCTCCAGAACGACGGCAAGTCGCAGAGCGGCGAAGAGGGAGAGGTGCCGAAACCGTTCGCAGTTGTCGGAGTAGACGAAGTAGTCGAGGACAAGACGATGACGCTGGCGACGAGGTCATGGTGGACGAAGACGTAGAAGGCGGCGAAAACTAGCGGGGGCCTGGAGTGGCCATGTTGGGTGCCTAGACTATAGAGGTAGTTGGAGAGACCTACGACGACCAGGAGTGGCCATGCAAGTTACCTATGGAGGTGCGGCGGCGGTACTTGAAGTAGGCGAAGAAAAACCGGACTACTTGAAGAAGACCATGCACGGACGGTGGCGACCCGCGCCTAGGGAGGCAGCGCGGTGGTGGCCTGGGACGTCGCTGCGCATGGGCGGCGAAGTAGACTGCGTGCATCAATGTCACAAACCGAAGGGGCGGCGTAGTTGTAGGGCGCGAGTCAGTGCAACGGCTGGAGGCCACTAGCCACGTACACGCCTCACAAGGCGTGGAGGAGGCCGGTAGCTTGGACTAAAGGTGGTGGCGCTGTGGCCCGAAGGGGCAACTGATGGTGCTCGTCGTAACGCAGACTTCACACTGTTGGGCAACCGCAAGAGGAAGGTATGATGAGCACAACATCAAGTTTTCCCTCAGTAAGAACCCAAGGTTTAATCGACCAGTAGGAGAAAGGCGTGACTTTTAAAGGTGTTGCTAGCCGACTAGTGGCAGGCCGCACTACCGACATCAGCAACAACGTGAAACCTACACACAACACAACCAAAATACTTTGCCCCAACTTACAGTGAGGTTGTCAATCTTACCGGTTTTGCTGAACACAAAGGATTAAATGTATTGAGTGCAAGGAGATGTTTGCAGTAGTTAAAAGAACAGAGCTTGGAGTAAGTAAACAGAGAAGGATTGCAGTGGTTGAATTTATTGTAAATAAAAGGTCCGGGATCCACAGTTCACTAGAGGTGTCTCTCCATAAAGATAAATAACATGCTGGGTGAACAAATTACAGCTGGGAAATTGATAGAATATCGACCATACATGACAAGATGATTACTATAAGATTCATTTGGGTATTACAACATAATACATAGACTGTAATCCAACTACGTCTACGACTAATAATCCACCTTCCGGTTATCGTCCGAACCCCTTCCAGTATTTTCCAGTATTAAGTTGCAAACAACAGATTATCACATTAAGAAATGTGTGTAAAGTAAAAAATAGAATTACCATTGATAAAACATTGTTGTTTTCTCCCTAGTACCAACAACACATCTACAATCTTAGAAGTTATTGTCACTCTCTCAGATAACTAGAGACATGAACCTATTATCGAGCATAAATATCCCCTCTTGGAGTCACAAACATCTACTTGCCTAGAGTATCTACTAGCAACGGAGAGCATGCAAGATCACAAATAACATATGACAAGAGTATATAATCGATCTCAACATAGTATACAATATTCATCGGATCCCAGCAAACACAACATGTAACATTACATAAGGATGATCTTGATCATGTAGGGTGGCTCACAAAATCTAAACATGAGGTACAAATTGGAGAAGATAACCATCTAGCTACTGCTATGGACCCATAGTCCATGGATAAACTACTCACGCATCACTTCGAAGGCGGGCATGGCGATGTAGATGCCTCCGACGATGATTTCCCCCTCCGGCAGGGTGCCAGGAAGAGCTTCAGAACCCTCCCGAGCTAGGTGAAATAGGCATCCCAAATGGGCCTGCCGAATAAAATACCCGAGGTTATCTGGAAGCCCACGACTCGAAGCTTTCAAGGCCTAGAAGCCCGGCGAACATAGATAGGGAATCTAAAGTTATATTAGGAATCAGAAATCATGTAATTATACGGGAAAGACTCGGATAGTTTCCCAGAGCTTGTAACTTGTACGGCACGAAATCCCTCGGCTCTTCCTCCTATATAAAGGGGAGCCGAGGGGAGGAGAAGCCATCGAATCTATTGCCAACATACACCCTAGTATTCTTAGTCGAGCACCTTTTCGGCTGAACTTTTGAGATCTACTTTCTCTCTACTTTCTACGAAACCCTAAGTCCACAATACGTCGGCATTGAAAAGTTAATCCCTTGTCACTAGGGTTTGCAATGGTGGTCACGACATAAATTTTCGTGGATAGAGGCTCGGGTCTTCAGGGTTTTCCCGAGATCGTGATTAAATAGGCGGAGGGGCGATGTCGGTGGAGGCTAGGGGGGGGCCAAACCACCCCTAGGCGTGGGCCAGGGCCAGGCCGTGCCTAGGGCAGGTGTGGTCGCCCTGCTGCCCCCTTCGACTCTCCTCTAGACTCTGTCTTCATTACGGAAAAATATTGACTTCTGCTTTTCTTTCGCCCAATTCCGAGAATATTTTCTGTACAACTTTTCTGAAATACAAAACAGTAGAAAACAGGAAACTGGCACTGTGGCATCTTGTTAGTAGGTTAGTGTTAGAAAATGTATAAAAGTGCAACGAAGAATGAGAAAATCATATATAAATTGGTGTAAAACAAGCATGGAGCATCAAAAATTATAGATACGTTTGCGACGTATCAGCGACGCAGCGGCTTGGGGACGTGCTTGGCGGAGACGTGTGCGCTATTGCTTGATCAGACCAACGGCAACGTTGTACGCGCCATGGCGTGGACGACGCGCAGATCGAAGGCGATGGCGACATTGTCGATGATCTCTTGGGCGATGGCGGCGAAGACGAACTGGCGATGGAGACCGCGCGGACAAAAACAACTTGCCGCAACGCACGTAGGGGCACCCCGTGTGCGGCGCGTACAGTTGTGCCGTCTGATTGATGAAGATAGCCGATGCAGGTCGATGTCGTTGTCGGAGTAGATGCGTGTGATGACGATGGGGGTGGTGACTCAATCCGATCTATGATCGGTAAAACAAAAAAAAAAATCAGTCGAGCGACCGGCGGACAAAGAAAATCGATATACGATCGAATAAAAGACGTGAGGGCAGCTGATCAACCGTTCGGTAGACGAACCATCAAATGGGTTGCGCAGTCCTGAAGTGGATCATGGAGATCGACCTCCCCGGGGGCGACGCAACGCGAAAGCTTGTGCGGCGGCTAGATCAAGGAGCGTGCTACTCTGATACCATGTAGAACGATAGAGATGGAGAGAATTTAGCGGAATATGGTGGACGTATTACTAAGCCTCATGAACGAGTATATATAAACATATATAGACGTACAAGAAACTGATTCAGCACAAATGAGCATATTGATCTCACATCAGCGAACAAGAAGATCTGAAATCAGTCATTCCCTTATTGAGTCCCGCAAGCTTACCCAATTTTATGGATTTCGCCTTCTCGGACCCCATCCCCGGGCGGGTCTCAAACTCGTGATCTAAGCCACGTCTGTCTAGCAAGAGTTGAACACATTGAGCTATCATGTTGAGCTTGCTCTTCCTACTTTAGGGCAGAAACCACTCCTAAAGACTAGACACGACATCTATATCTATTCTAAATTACGTAAATTGTACGTATATACTCTAACACGCTGCAATGTCCTCTTGCTTCTTCTTTTTCTAGTTTAACAAAAACTTCAACTTGTTTCATTTCATAGTTAGGCTAGAGTAACTAAAACAAATTGGGTGCGTCCTTCTTTGGTTTTTGCCCCAAGTTGGGACTAGGGGTACGGTTCTTCCACATTACATTCTAGCGTCTCTATGGTCTGTGTGCTGAAAACCCATTACTTGTCCTAGGCTCCGACTGACATATTCATATTCCATATATGTTGATACTTTCTTAATAAAAGGCCGTGTGCATCATCATGATTCAGAAGCCGGGTTACACTCCCTATTTTGAAAAAAAAAATATGTTGATACTTTTCACTTTGTAGTAAGATTGTCCATCATTTTGACGCAGAAACCAGTAAAACCATGTGGCCCTGACAAAATTCTGAAGAGCGCGGTGCATCCATCGCGAAGCCCTAGATACAAGGGTCTCGATGCCGACCAGAAGATGGCATGTATCCGTACTTTTCGTTGGCAGGAGGGACATTTCAGCTCCCTACCTTCCGTGAGCTTCGAGGAAATAAAAGATCACACCACTTATTGGTGTCTTTTTTTGCATAGAACCACAAAAATGGTTTTTTTTTTGCAAGGAACACCACACTTTTCTGTAATTATTTGCATACAACACATAATCAGTAATTAATGTAATTGATGGTCAGTTAGTCAGTCCCGTTGTCAGCGGTCCAACGTGGTAATTCCTCTTCGTTGTCTTGTCCCTACCAGGCGGAGGCGGCCACCCTGGAGACAGCTAGTGGCACGCCATCGAGAAACCCACACAACCTACAACACGAGGAAGTCCATCGGTGCTAGCCAAAATACCCTCGGCCTCCTCGTGCATGCGGGCGCACCGCTGGCAGCATCGATGTTCAAAAATAGAAAAGGTTTACATTTTGATAAAAAAGATCAATTTTTTAAAAAAGTTTAGATTTTAAAAATGTTAAGATTACGAAAATATTCAGATTTTGAAAATTTATAAATAAAAATTCAAGTCTTAAAAAACTAGAATTGCAAAGTTCCAAATTTTACATTGATTCAGATTTAAAAAATGCATAGTTTAAATTTTGTTCAGACCTGGTCACCTGCCGCCATCCATATATGCCGACTAAGTTGGCGCATGCACTTCATCGCACACTACCACGCGCGGTGTGGCCCGACACGGTTAGATGTTTTTTTTCCTGTTCTTTCTCTTTTTTCCTTTTCTTTTTTGTTTCCATTTTTGAACAATTTTTGACGATTTTTGAACAGATTTTTAACGATTTTCAAATTTTAAAGAAATTTTGAATTTTGAACGATTTTCAAATTTCAAAAAAAATTCAAATCATACATTTCTAAAATCTATATACAGAAAATTTTGAACAAAATTTGAGAAGATAAAAAAAAAGAAAAAGTTAGTTTTAGAAAATAGAAACAGAAAAAGAAAAAAGAAAAAAGCCATTTACCTGATGGGTTGCGGCCCAATTAACAACAGCTGGGTCGGAGGGGTGCGCGGCACCCCGTCTATGCCTACCCGGTCAACATATAGCAGCTCCCTCTAAAGGCGATGTACTTGAGTGCACGTCCAAACTGACGATGCGGCGGACCACAGAGAGGAATTTCCACGCTGAGCCGAGCCACCTCACAGTAAGCCCGACTAACTAATTGGTCATCAAGCTACTTAATTACTTTTATGTGTTATATGCAAATAAGTATAGCAAAATGTGGTGTTCCTTGCAAGAACAACCATTGTTGTGTTTTTTTTTTTGCAAAAAAGACACTAATAAGTGGTGTGATCTACTATTTCTCCACAAGCTTTGGTGAGCAGCCGTCCATCCATGGGGAACTCGTGCGGGGCGCCAAATCGACTGGCTCCATCCCTCCCGCATCTAGGGAGGATCCACCTCTCGTCGCTCCCGTGGCTTTGCCGAGCTCCGCTGATACGAAAATCCAACATGATCCTCTCGAGTGTTTGCCCGATATTTCACAGCGAGACAACCGCTAGATATAATCTCCCAATCACGCGCGGGACGCAACCTGGAGAAGAGGAACGAATCCAGCCCGCAACATATCGAAGAACGACACGCCTCAAACCCTAGCTTGATAATGCTTGATGAACACAAGAACCCTCGTGGAAATCTTTATTGTAAACTGATAAACGGCATCGCCGTACCCCGGAGGGATACAACACGTGAACACACACAATAGTTTTAACCTAAACTTGTCTACCTCTAAACTCTAGCCGCACCAGCCCTTATATGAGGGGGTGGTGGCCGGCCAAGCCCAAGTGGCCTTTCCTAGTTCGACTCGGACAGGCCCAACTCGAAAACACACAACTTATTAAAAACCCTAATTTGCCCACATATGACCAAAAATATAAAAGACATAAAATAAGATAACTAGCTTGGTGGAGTCCTGAAATTGGGCTTCACCTCGGCCTTCATGCCCGCATTATCCTCCCCCCTTCATGAAGTGATGTCCCCAATGCGTGACGGTCTTCTCGAAAAGGTGACGTGATATAAACATCACACGTCCGCGCCATCTCCAAGTCTTGTCTGCCTACCACACCACATCCTACCTCGTGGCTTGCTTGACTCGATACAGCACTTGGCGCCTCCTTTCTTCTCCACATGAACTCGGACTTCGGCGCCAACACCTTCTTCGTGTGAGGTCTTGATGGAACCATGGGTTGCCGAATATGAACTTTCTTTGTGCAACCCTGCAAACGAGTAATGCCTGGGCCACAAAGTTGTCGGACACGACCATCATTGCCTCTATGCAGCCTCCATTCTATTGAAAACTGGGCGGCAGTGCCGCTGATACGACGCCGGCAGTGCCGGGGTGCACAGGCCGGCAGTGCCGGGGTTCCCATGGCGGCAGTGCCAGGGTGCCCCTGGCAGCAGTGTCGGGCTGCACCTGGCGGCAGTGTCGTGGTGCACATGCCGATAGTGTCGCTGATACTGGGCGGCAGTGCCCCTGGTGTGTGTCTCCTCTGACGCGCTCGCCTCCTGCTCCTCCCTCGCGCATCTGCGCCTTATGCACTAAGACATAATCAGCATAATCATCATCAGTCTAAATACTGGCATCAACACAAACTGGAAGTGTAGAGCATGGTGCACTATCCTCATCAACAATAGGCTTGACTTCAACCGGCTTGTCACCAACAAGTAGTGGCTTGTCATCTACATGCTTGGCTGAAATATCACCAACATCGACGCTCGGAACATCATGCACCTCAGCTGCACTTTAGGCTTGTGCAACTTTTCCTTGCGTACCACCAATTCCACATCGGACTTGATTTTATCATCACCCATAGGCTTCAAAGCCCGTTGTTTTCCACCATGCATAAAAGAATATGTATTTGCTCTCCCAGCATGTGTCACATTAGGATCATACTGCCATGGACGCCCAAGTAACAATCCACACACCTCCAATGGCAACACATCGCACTCTATCTCATCAACATAATCATCAACTGTAAATGGCACACACACCTTATGAGTAATCTTCAGCATACCGCAGCTATTCAACCACTCAAGACTCTTAGGTTCAGGAAGACGACATGTAGACAACCCCAATGCTGCCACCATCGCCTTGCTTATGCCATTAGTACATCTATCACCATCAATCATCAACTTGCAAGCCTTGCCCTTGCTAATTCACTAAGTCTGAAATAAACTCCACCGCTGACCATTGTCAACTGTCTTGCAAGCATCATCTTGTACCTTCTTGAGTTGCATATTCATCCCACTCAATGTTACATCCTACTCGACGGTAGTATTAGAACACACCACCGTATCCTACACCGTAGGCTTCGCCAAGAATCTAGTATGCAAGAATTGTTAAAAATCTGCCCAACTAGACTTAACACCAATGATACCCTTGGCGGACAAATCTTCACGGTACCAACCAGCCACAACATCATCAACATGCCGGTATGCAATAACAAATTCAGTTTGGCCACCAAAAGTGCTATCATATGAATGACAACGATCGAAACCACCAGTCATGTGAGCTTCCCAACTCTGAAATTCTGCCGGTGTTGCGGAACTAGACAACCTCCACTTGATGTTGGATTTATCCGATGTCAAACCTATCACAATTTTGAGATAGTCATAGTAAATATCTTCCTTCTTATGAGCCACACGACCAAAATGTGAAGAAACCATAGCTGTGCGCGGAACAAACAATCAGCAGAAAACAGCAAAAACAGGCTCACGGCAGAGAATTCCTGTCGCGGCAGAGAAACTGGCAGAATTCCTGCCGCGGCAGAGAACACTGTCAAAATTTTGAGAGGGCCGGCAGTGCTGAGGTGTCAAGGCCGGCAGTGCCGGTGTCCTGACAGAAATCTTCTTATTCCTCGCGATTTTTCCCGCCGCGCCAGAAAATTCCGGCGAACTCCTGTCGTGGCAGAGATTCTGCAGCACTACTCCTTCCTCTCCCTTGATCTGCAGCTATCCCAAGCCAATCTCCTCCAATGCAAACCAATCTAGATGCGATCGATCAACAAAACCTTGCTGTGAGCAACCCAGAAATTTGATACCACATGATACGAAAATCCAACCTGATCCTCTCGGGTGTTTGCCCGATCTTTCACAGCGAGACAACCGGTAGATATAATCTCCCAATCACGCGCGGAACACAACCTGGAGAAGAGGAACGAATACAGCCCGCAATGTATCGAAGAACCTCAAACCCTAGCTTGATCATCCTTGATGAACACAAGAACCCTCGCGGCAATCTTTATTGGAAACTGATAAACGGCAACACTGTACCCCAGAGGGATGCAACACGTGAACACACACAATAGTTTTAACCTAAACTTGTCTACCTCTAAACCCTAGCCGCACCAGCCCTTATATGAGGGGGTGGTGGCCGCCAAGCCCTAGTGGGCTTTCCTATAGTTCGACTCGGACAGGCCCAAGTCGAAAACACATAACTTATTAAAAACCCTAATTGGCCCACATATGACCAGAAATATAAAAGACATAAAATAAGATAACTAGCTTGGTGGAGTCCTGAAATTGGGCTTCACCTCAGCCTTCATGCCCGTATCATCCGCGCTCGTTCCAGTGCCTCCCCACTCCGGGACCTCGCGCGCCATCGGGTGGGGGGGGGGGGGATCCGGGATAGTGAAGTCGCCCAAGCGGCAAGGCACCCACGTCATTCAAGAGGGTGAACCAGCCGTAACGTCGCCTGTGCAAGCTCTAGGCGGGAAGACAAAGGTGGTGATTCGCCGCAACGCAGCGCCTCCCGTTGCAGCCTCCGTCGCCGGCAATAGATCAAGGTATATACATTCTCGCACCTCGTATGTCAAATTCTAGCATTGATTCGTGAGAAATTTGTAAAATTTGTGAAATTGTAACCCAGATTTGCACGAGGTTCCTACCTCGTATGTCGATTTATTTAATGACATCCTCGTTAACATCGAACATGTGCCTCTCGAGTCATTCGATCTTGGCATGGAGGGGAGATGGCGCCGATCTTGGCATGGAAGGAGATGGCGCTGATGGTGATGATGATAAATAGGATGATGTGGAGGAGGTGTATGATGCATCTCAACCCACCCAATGCAGGGAAACTACAAACTACACTGACATCGAAAACACTAGTTTGGTGACATCATGGAGGAGTTTCTCGCTCGATGCGGTGACGAGCAATGATCAAACCGGAAAGTGTTATTGGCAACACATTAATGAATTTTTTTCCATTTTCTTGCCCTTGTTTCACCAATTACTTCAACCCGCACGGAAAAATCACTTCAAGGACGTTGGGACGGGATCAAGTCAACTTGTAGCTAATGGAGTGCATGCTTGGAGAATGTTAGGAATGCAACTCCCAGCGGATGCGCCCCCGATGATTATGTGAGCTCATTTGTCCCTCTCTTTTTGTTTGAAGTACTTGTAGTTTATATGATTTTTGTGCTAACCAACACATTGTCTTTTATGTAGGACAAGATTGCGAGGGAAATATACAAGGAGATGGCGGCATTCAAGAAGAATCCATTCATGCTTCTCCCGAATAGCGAGAAGTGGAGGTTGACGGACAATGTAGCACCACCGAAGAAACAAGCTTTCTCACAATGGATCATGACGAGGGTGACACCGAGGGTGAGGAAGAAATAAGGACAAGCCTGATGGCCTAAATAAGGAAAAGGATAAGAAGAAGAAGCAAGCCAAGGCGGCTTGATTGAGGTAGAAAATTCATGAGATGATGAAGTCGAAAGAGGCTTTGGCGACGGAGGCAATGCAAACAAAGTTGTCCATGGCCTAGAAGAAACTTGAAAAGAATAATGCAAGATGGCAAGCTCTCCGGCAAGATGAGGCCCGCAAGGTGGTCTTAGAGGAGAGGCGAGTTCTTTCCGAGGAGAAGAAGATGGCGGAGGAGGAGAAGATGGTCATGACCAAGCTTTTGGCCGAGAAGAACAAGACGATGATGATGCACCCGACTACCATGGAGCCATAACAAGATGAGAGTGGTGGGAGTGTGCTAGGAAGGCCATCTAGGAACAAAGGAGGGCCGAGGCAAATGGAGGGAGGTGGTGGTGCTTCTTCCGGTGGTGGTGGCGATGGTGGGAGTTCGGCGATGGTCTTGCTTGATGTCCCTTCCACGGCTTGGAGTGATGAGGTTGCAACCTTTTGGATCACCTTAAAATTGTCAAAAACCCTGATTTACGATTTCATGCAAGGTATTTCGCGGAAGAGGGCTTTGTTTCACTATTTTCATTTGCGGGATCTGTTCAACAGAAGGCCACGCGGCCCATGTTTTTCCCACCTCGCGACGTGATGGCGTGTATTTCACACGTTCGTTGGGCAACCCCAAGAGGAAGGTATGATGCGCACAGCAGCAAGTTTTCCCTCAGAAAGAAACCAAGGTTTATCGAACCAGGAGGAGCCAAGAAGCACGTTGAAGGTTGATGGCGGCGGGGATGTAGTGCGGCGCAACACCAGGGATTCCGGCGCCAACGTGGAACCTGCACAACACAACCAAAGTACTTTGCCCCAACGAAACAGTGAGGTTGTCAATCTCACCGGCTTGCTGTAACAAAGGATTAACCGAATTGTGTGGAAGATGATTGTTTGCAGAGAAAACAGTAAAACAAGTATTGCAACAGATTTGTATTTCAGTATTAAAAGAATGGACCGGGGTCCACAGTTCACTAGAGGTGTCTCTCCCATAAGATAAAAGCATGTTGGGTGAACAAATTACAGTCGGGCAATTGACAAATAGAGAGGGCATAACAATGCACATACATGTCATGATAAGTATAGTGATGTGGTGACCCTGCATACCACTGCATGTTGTAGTATGCCAGTCGTTGATATAACATTCACGAAGTACCATTCCGCAAATATTACATCCCTCAGAGTAGTACAACAGAACATAGCAGGGTCCATAACTCATTCATTGATTATTACAACTATCATACACATGTCATCTTGGAGCTCCTCTTGGGTCCTAAGAGGAATACTCCTGGGTTCGAGGCGAACCCAACTTAACTTACAATACCAGAGTCTCATTAAACTAGACATTTATTTCATCGAGCAGCTAAATACTAAGAGTTCGGGCTGCTCGGTTACTACTGCTATCGGTTATCTCTAGGCTCGATCTCCTCCAGAAGCCTCCCCGGATCCGTAGACTATGAGATAGTCTACGCCTTCAACTCCTCCTGAGAGGTCTGGTTCCTCGTAGCCGATGATCTCGGCTCCATCATTGCTGTCGTAGTCCTCCTCCAGATGATTCAGACAATCTAAGCATGGGATTTAAGAGTGGTATGAGTACGAGCGTACTCAACAAGTTCATTATAGATTAGAGGTGTTTAATGCACTAGCTACGATATTAGACCGTAAAGTCTAATACCAATGCAAGTTTTGATAAACATTTCTTCAAGAGATTGATTTTATTTCAAAGAGCTATGTCCGTCGACCTTCACCGGTTTACTAGAACTTCATGGAGCTCCTTTCCGGCCGTGTTCGCAGCTTCCTTATCCCGGAACAGGGAGTGACAGTCACAGCTTCTTTACACTCGCGAGGTGTGTTGCTTTACCCATAAGAGATCTTAACCTTGGTGCCAACCGGGCAGCTTTCCCGTCCACACTTCCTTCGGTGTGAGGCCCGGTATAAGGTCTAGCCAATCATGTTCCTCCGCTACCTCGCACACCCACCCTTTGTTGCATACCCCGACCCTGGGTCCTCGTCGGTCCTCTTATACCAATTAAGGATGGACCCCGACCACGACAACATTTTGGGACTCGTTAACCAAACTCCTTCGCCGGTAGCTGCAACCCATCATAGACCACTTACCGTGGGGAATTAGAATGGGATCCCCACCCCACCGCTTGCCCAACCTGGGTCAAGTGTCTACGGTAAGCGCATCCGTTGATGTACGAGAGGTGGAAACACTTTTGACTACTCCGTCCCACTCCGCATCTTATGGTTAACACGGGTATTACGGCACAAGAATCACTGGCGACATTTGTTGTTTAATCCTAGATGGATATTAACCTTTGCAATGGAACCTCCACCATATCAACACAATCCATGGTTCCATTGCCCACCACATAGTCATATTCATAGTTATGAAAGTAGTGGTTTTGGTTTTTATGCAATAGTGATAACCACAATACTTCGCAAGTAATTTGATAGAAATACTCAAATGACATGAGCAAGTGATGAACTTGCCTGAACACTGCAAAGTTTTGCAGTTGGAAGGTGTGGACTGACCCTTGTCCTCTGTCTCTGAAAAATAGCATCATTGTCCGATAAGGGCAATGGTTAAAGAAGCAATTATGCATGATTCCAGTTTTAGGGTTTGTTCCCCCCTTCCGATGTCGTTATTATTTCATGTAAGAGGTTAATACTAAAAATAATTTGAGGATACTTGATTCAAAGTAAAATACAACCTTGAAATGTTGTCAAGGTGTTTTTAAAGTCCAATTGCATTGATGGACTTATTTTCATTAATGAAAATAATATGTGTGATTTAAATCATTATTTAATTCCTTAACATAGGACTTATTCTTAATTGTCTTAAAAAATTCTCTCTGATAATTTATTTAAATAGAGAATTTTATGCTGATCCTTTTTCATATTTTTAATTTATTTTTAAAAGCTTTAAATAATTTTCTATTGAATTTCAAAGTTTCATGTTTTTATTGAATTGTGAAAAGTCCTCTTTGCCCCTGGGCCCACCTGTCAGTGGAGCCCAGTGGGTTGGGCTAGACCAGCTCGGGTCCAACCGACCCGAGCGGTTGGTCGCTCACTCCCGCACCTCGCGCCGCTCGTCCTAACCCTAATCCCCTCCGCTCTCACTGGCGACCTGCGTCGCCCGCACCGTCGCCGGCCGATTCCGGCGGTCTCAGGCCGCCATGGCCTACGCCATGGGGCGCAATCGAACCGCCAGACGACGGCGATTCGTTCTCTCCGCGTCGATTTGGAACTGACGCCGTCCCTCGCTCGCCATCGACCCTCGCCGCCATGCCTAGGGTTCGGGATCCGCTTGATCCCGTGGTTCCCCAAGCTCCGGCGAGATGGTGCCGTGGCCGCCACGATGGGGTGGTGCCGTGGCGCCGCCATGGCCTCGGCTTGGCTCGGCGCCGCCGCGCCCTGGCGTGTGCCGCCGTGGCCGCCATGGTGGTTGGCCTGCTCGACCCTGGTATGTCCTCCACCTCTTCTTCTCCCATGTGCGCATGTTCTTCTTCCTCTCTCAGTAGCTCTAGCTAATGCTTTTCTCCCAATGGAGGGCCTGCCGTGCTGTTGCTGCTGCTCTGTTGCGCCTAGCTTGTTGTGTGGCGTGTGATGCTGCTGCTAGAGCTACTGCCATGAATCCTAGCTACGGTACTGCCCTATTCTGCCTATTAGCTGGGCTTAATTCTTGCTATCTTGATTATGCACAGTTCTGTGCATGTTCCGCAGCCACATGCTTGTTGAATCTTGCATATCTGGCTTGGAACCTTCCCTGTGCCTCTGTTCTATTTACTATTCTTGCCAGACATTCATGTGTATTCAATTTGGCTGCCCTGGCTTGATTACCATGTGTAATCCTTGCAATTTGCAAGTTCCAGGGCACTGATATGCTGCTCCTTGTGCTCAATTTCATGTGTAAGCTTGGTTGAGCATTACTGCTGGTTAGCTGCATGATTCAGTGATGAGCACCAAGTGCTTTACTTATTTATCTTGATCTAGGGGTTCATCCTGCCTTGGGTGATTTCTTCTGGCTTAATTCCCTTTTTGCCAGCATCAAATGGTTTGATCACCAAATGATGATGCACACAGGGTAACCATACCCTCTGGCTTGTGTATATTTATGCACATGCTTATTTATGAGCAAAACAGAGTTTTGCTCAGGTTGATCTTGTTTATACCTCACTCCAGCCTCCTACATGATTTGTTGATGTAGAGGTTTTGCTTCTGTGATGATCTTGTGGTTGGTTTACTTGCCCTGCTCCTCCTGGTGATCTGATGGGGCTTGATTCAGTGCTGTGGTGAGTTAGCAGATTGAACAGCAGTGGTTGTTCTTGTGTTCTTGTGTTCTTGTGTTCTTACCAGTGAAGCCTGTCGATGGATAAGGCTTAGGGTTTGCTTCTGAAAAGCTTATATGTGGTGCTCCCTTGCATCCCTGGTCGACAGCTCTTGCTTGTCACTTTGGTGACTCACTGTGTGTGTGTGCTGCATGCACACAGCCCTGTGAGCAGGCTGTGTGTGTGTGTAGACATGTGCTGTGCACCTGGACCTGGAACTTGACTATGGCATGGATCAGCTCGGCCACTTTGATCCTATCTGCTCATTTCATATTTTCCTTTGATTTCTAACCTGCCAAGTGGCTATGCCACTTGGCATAACTTCTTTTGATGTGATTTTGTGCAGGGATCAACAATTGATCACAATGGACATGGAGGTTATTCAAATCCAAGATCAAGTGAAGATGATCTTGTAGTATTTAGACTAGGATACATCCTTGTACTTTTCTTTGTTGTAATTTTCTTTTGTTTTTCAATTTCACCAATTCTTGTAATGTGTTGTAATATTCATTTATTTCCATTATGAATATTGTAAAGACAATGTATCTTGTGTGTTAATCAATAAAGCTCAAAGTTTTCTCTAATGAGCTTTACTTTACTTTAATTGCTTATATTGTTTATAATTTATATTTTGCTTAATGAATTTCCTCACAATTCAATATTTAGGGTAATTATTTAATATTTGAATTTGAAATTCAAATTCATCATTGGTTTGAATTCAACCATGTCACTTTATTTAGAATTCAATTATGCAAGCTCTCCCCTCTCTTCTCAAAACCCTAAACTAGTGGAGTGAGTTGCAAGTTTGTCGCACTCTCGAAACCCTAACCCTGTAAGGTGTCGAGAGAGAAACTTGTCCCCCTTCGATGCAGTTTTTGTTTAAAAGCGCGAAATTTCCCCGAATTTACTATGCAATGCACATCCCTTTCTAAAATCTACCCCTCGATCGTCTCTAAACCTGGGACATTACAGCCTTTCCCCTTAAAGAAAACTTCGTCCCGAAGTTGTGGTTGTAATACCCGAACAGCTCGGGTATGTTTTCCTCAGGTCTTCCTCTTTTTCCCAGGTGGCTTCCCTCTCGGGTGATGCTTCCATTGTATCTTGCAATACTTGATCGCTTTATTTCTGAGTTGTTTCCAGCTTTCCTCGAGAATCTTGGCTGGCTTCTCGATGTATGTCAAGTCTGGTTGTAACTCGAGCTCATCATGTGATATTGGTTCATCTGGGGTCTTCAAGCATTTCCGAAGTTGTGACACATGGAATACATTGTGAACTTGTGCTAGCCTTCCCGGTAGATCCAATTCAAAGGCTAAACCACGGTTCTGACTCAGTATCATGAAAGGTCCTATATATCTAGGACTGAGCTTTCCTTTTACTCCAAACCTCTGGAGTCCTTTCATCGGGCTTACCTTAAGATAAACCATGTCTCCCACTTGTGGTTCCCATGTTCTCCTCTTTTGATCGGCATAACTCTTTTGCCGACTTTGGGCTATCTTGAGCCTGTCTCTGATAATGTCAATGATTTGTTGTTTTTCCTTGACATAATCAGGGTTGAACTCTTTGCTTGCTCCGGCTTCATACCAACATATCGGTGATCTACACTTCCTTCCATACGAGCTTCAAATGGTGCCATCTTAATGCTGCTTTGGTAACTATTGTTATATGAAAACTCTGCTAGTGGTAAGTGCTCCTCCCATGATCCTCCGAAGTCTAGGGCACAAGCCCTAAGCATATCCTCTAAGATCTGGTTGGTTCTCTCGGTTTGTCCACCGGTCTGGGGATGATAAGCGGTACTATAGTCCAACTTGGATCCTAAAGCTTCGTGAAGTTGCTTCCAGAATGCTGATGTGAACACGAATCCTCGATCCGATACTATCTTCTTAGGCACTCCATGCTTACTCACGATCTCTTTGATGTAAAGATCGATAAGTTTCTCTCCTTTATCCTGCTGGTTTACCGCTAAAAAGTGTGCACTTTTCGTCAACCGGTCCACGATTACCCATATCATGTCCTTCTTTTTATTAGTCATGGGTAGTCCGGTGATGAAATCCATCCCTATTTCTTCCCATTTCCACTCCGGAATAGGTAAAGGTTGTAACTTCCCTGCCGGACTCGGTGTTCAGCCTTCACTCTCGGCAGGTATGGCATTCCGCCACATATTGTGCTATCTCCTCTTCATGTTATTCCACCAGAATAGTTCCTTTAAGTCCATGTACATCTTTGTACTTCCCGGATGTATGGAATATGGTGTTTGATGAGCTTCCCGGAGTATTACTTCCTTAATCTCAGCAATATCCGGAACGCAAATCCTTTTCTGGAACCATAATGATCCAGATTCTCCGCGGTGAAATTCTGATGGTCTTCCCTCATCTATTCTTCTCATCTCCTCCACGATGAATGGATCGTCCAGCTGACCCATCATTATCTCATTCTTCAGGTTGACATTCAACTCATCGGCTACTTGCAACGCCGATAATCCTTCATGGGCTTCCTTCTCCCAAAGTTGTATTTGGGCTTGACTTATTTCCTTCCTCAACTCCGGTGATATTTCTTGTTCCACTTCTCCGGTACTCTTCCTACTCGGAGCATCTGCTACAACATTAGCCTTCCCCGGAGTGTAATTGATTGTCAGGTCATAATCCTTAATCAATTCTAGCCATCTTTTCTGTCTCATGTTGAGTTCCTTCTGAGTGAAGAAATATTTGAGGCTTTTATGATCTGTATAGAGCTCACACTTAGCTCCATAGAGAAAATGTCTCCATGTTTTGAGTGCAAATACGACCGCGGCTAATTCCAAGTCATGTGTTGGATAATTCACTTCATGAGGTCTGAGTTGCCTCGATCCATAAGATATCACTTTCCGATCTTGCATGAGTACGCAACCCAATCCATGCTTGGATGCGTCACAGTACACGGTGTAGTCCTTGCCAACTTCTGGAACTGCTAACACTGGTGCCGTGGTGAGTTTCTCTTTTAGAGTTTGAAAGCTCTTTTCACACTCCTCTGACCACACAAATGGTGTGTTCTTCCTTAACAGCTTCGTCATTGGTCCTGCTATTTTGGAGAATCCTTCAATGAACCTCCGGTAATATCCTGCCATTCCGAGGAATCCTCGGATTTCCTTGACAGTCTTGGGTGCTTCCCATTCTAGAACTGCTGCTACCTTACTCGGGTTGACAGCGATTCCATCTTTGCTAATGACATGACCAAGAAATTCCACTTGATCTAGCCAAAATTCACACTTACTAAGTTTGGCATAAAGTTGATGTTCCCTTAGTGTTTGCAACACTAACCTCAAATGTTTGGCATGTTCTGCCTTGTTCTTGGAATATATCAGAATATCATCGATAAATACGATGACAAACTTGTCTAGATATGGCATGAAGATCTTATTCATGAGATTCATGAATATTGCTGGGGCATTGGTTAATCCAAATGGCACTACAAGATATTCATGATGTCCGTATCTTGAAACAAAAGCAGTTTTCGGAACGTCTTCCTTCTTGATCTTTATCTGGTGATAACCGGATCTTAGATCAATCTTGGAAAAGACTCCTGCGCCTCTAACTTGATCAAATAGATCCTGTATTCTTGGAAGTGGATACTTGTTCTTGATTGTGACATTGTTCAAATTCCTGTAGTCTCCGCACATCCTTCTTCCTCCATCCCTTTTATCTACGAAGATCACAGGTGATTGATACGTCTCCGACGTATCGATAATTTCTTATGTTCCATGCCACATTATTGATGTTATCTACATGTTTTATGCACACTTTATGTCATATTCGTGCATTTTCTGGAACTAACCTATTAACAAGATGCCGAAGTGCCAGTTCTTGTTTTCTGCTGTTTTTGGTTTCAGAAATCCTAGTAACGAAATATTCTCGGAATTGGACGAAACGAAGACCCGAGTTCCTATTTTCACCGGAAGCATCCAGAACACCCGGGAAGGACCTGAGGGGGGCACTGGGCCCCCAGACCATAGGCCGGCGCGGCCCAGGCCCTGGCCGCGCCGCCATATGGTGTGGCCACCCCTTCGACCCTCCTGCGCCGCCTCTTCGCCTATATAAAGCCTCCGTCGCGAAACCCCTGATGCGAAAAAACCACGATACGGAAAACCTTCCGCGAGCCGCCGCCATCGCGAAGCCAAGATCTGGGGGACAGGAGTCTCTGTTCCGGCACCCTGCCGGAGCGGGGAAGTGCCCCCGGAAGGCTTCTCCATCGACACCGCTGCCATCTCCACCGCCATCTTCATCACCGCTGCTGCTCCCATGAGGAGGGAGTAGTTCTCCATCGAGGCTCGGGGCTGTACTCGGTAGCTATGTGGTTCATCTCTCTCCTATGTGCTTCAATACAATAATCTCATGAGCTGCCTTACATGATTGAGATTCATATGATGATGCTTGTAATCTAGATGTCATTATGCTAGTCAAGTGAGTTTTACTTATGTGATCTCCGGAGACTCCTTGTCCCACGTGTGTAAAGGTGACAGTGTGTGCACCGTGTTAGTACTTGGTTTATTCTATGATCATGATCTCTTGTAGATTGCGAAGTTAACTATTGCTATGATAATATAGATGTGATCTATTCCTCCTACATATGCATGAAGGTGACAGTGTGCATGCTATGCTAGTACTTGGTTTAGTCTTTTGATCTATCTTACACTAAAGGTTACTAAAATATGAGCATTATTGTGGAGCTTGTTAACTCCGGCATTGAGGGTTCGTGTAATCCTACGCAATGTGTTCATCATCCAACAAAAGTGTAGAGTATGCATTTATCTATTCTGTTATGTGATCAATGTTGAGAGTGTCCACTAGTGAAATTCTATTCCCTAGGCCTTGTTCCTAAATACTGCTATCACTGCTTGTTTACTGTTTTACTGCGTTACTACTGCTGCGTTACTACTACTTGATTACTGTCCTGGGCAAAGCACTTTTCTGGTGCCGTTGCTACTGCTTATTCATACCACCTGTATTTCACTATCTCTTCGCCGAACTAGTGCACCTATTAGGTGTGTTGGGGACACAAGAGACTTCTTGCTTTGTGGTTGCAGGGTTGCATGAGAGGGATATCTTTGACCTCTTCCTCCCCGAGATCGATAAACCTTGGGTGATCCACTTAAGGGAAACTTGCCGCTGTTCTACAAACCTCTCGCTCTTGGAGGCCCAACACCGTCTACAAGAATAGAAGCTCCCGTAGACATCAAGCACTTTTCCGGCGCCGTTGCCGGGGAGGAAAGGTAAAAGGCACTCATACTCCGGTATCGGGTAAAGTACTTTTCTCGGCGCCGTTGTGTGTGTGCTCGAAGCTATTTCCTTTAGATCCCGCAATTGCATCTTTTTGTTTCTTGTTTACACTAGTTTGGCATAATGGACAACAATGAGCTTCTTATTCTATTTCCTGATTTAAGACATGGATTGTTTGATGCGAAAATTAAAAAACCTATGAAATCTTATTTGCATGTCGGTAGTAATATTAGTATGAACGCTTTGAACACCATTGTTGATAATAATATAGAAAGTTCTAAGCTTGGGGAAGTCTGGTTTTCATGATCTTTATAGTCCCCCAAGCATTGAGGAGAAAATTTTCTTTGATGATACTTTGCCTCCTATTTATGATGATTATAATAGTGGTCTTTTGGTACAACCTACTACGGAGAGTAAATTTTATTGTGATTATACTATGCCTCCTACACTTGATGAGAATAATAATGATAGCTACTTTGTTGAATTTGCTCCCACTATTACTAATAAAATTGACTATGCCTATGTGGAGAGTAATAATTTTATGCATGAGACTCATGATAAGAATGCTTTATGTGATAGTTATATTGTTGAGTTTGCTCATGATGCTACTGAAAGTTATTATGAGAGAGGAAAATATGGTTGTAGAAATTTTCATGTTACTAAAATGCCTCTCTATGTGCTGAAATTTTTGAAGCTACACTTGTTTTATCTTCCTATGCTTGTTACTTTGTTCTTCATGAACTTATTTATTTACAAGATTCCTATGCATAGGAAGCATGTTAGACTTAAATGTGTTTTGAATTTGCCTCTTGATGCTCTCTTTTGCTTCACATACTATCTTTTGCGAGTGCATCATTAAAACTACTGAGCCCATCTTAATGGCTATAAAGAAAAGAACTTCTTGGGAGATAACCCATGTGTTATTTTGCTACAGTACTTTGTTTTATATTTGTGTCTTGGAAGTTGTTTACTACTGTAGCAACCTCTCCTTATCTTAGTTTTGTGTTTTGTTGTGCCAAGTAAAGTCTTTGATAGTAAAGTAAGTACTAGATTTGGATTACTGCGCAGTTTCAGATTTCTTTGCTGTCACGAATCTGGGTCTACCTCCCTGTAGGAAGCTCAGAAAATTAAGCCAATTTACGTGCATGATCCTCAGATATGTGCGCAACTTTCATTCAATTTGAGCATTTTCATTTGAGCAAGTCTGGTGGCCTAATAAAATCCATCTTTACGGACTGTTCTGTTTTGACAGATTCTGTCTTTTATTTCGCATTGCCTCTTTCGCTATGATTGGATGAATTTCTTTGATCCATTAATGTCCAGTAGCTTTATGCAATGTCCAGAAGTGTTAAGAATGATTGTGTCACCTCTGAACATGTGAATTTTTATTATGCACTAACCCTCTAATGAGTTGTTTCGAGTTTGGTGTGGAGGAAGTTTTCAAGGATCAAGAGAGGAGTATGATGCAATATGATCAAGGAGAGTGAAAGCTCTAAGCTTGGGGATGCCCGGTGGTTCACCCCTGCATATTCTAAGAAGACTCAAGCGTCTAAGCTTGGGGATGCCCAAGGCATCCCCTTCTTCATCGACAACATTATCGGGTTCCTCCCCCGAAACTATATTTTTATTCCGTCACATCTTATGTACTTTGCTTGGAGCGTCGGTTTGTTTTTGTTTTTTGTTTTGTTTGAATAAAATGGATCCTAGCATTCACTTTATGGGAGAGAGACACGCTCCGCTGTAGCATATGGACAAGTATGTCCTTAGGCTCTACTCATAGTATTCATGGCGAAGTTTCATCTTCGTTAATTTGTTATATGGTTGGAATTGGAAAATACTACATGTAGTAACTCTAAAATGTCTTGGATAATTTGATACTTGGAAATTGTTGTGCTCATGTTTAAGCTCTTGCATCATATACTTTGCACCCATTAATGAAGAAATACTTAGAGCTTGCTAATTTGGTTTGCATATTTGGTTTCTCTAGAGTCTAGATAATATCTAGTATTGAGTTTTGAACAACAAGGAAGACGGTATGGAGTCTTATAATGTTTACAATATGTCTTTTATGTGAGTTTTGCTGTACCGTTCATCCTTGTGTTTGTTTCAAATAACCTTGCTAGCCTAAACCTTGTATCGAGAGGGAATACTTCTCATGCATCCAAAATACTTGAGCCAACCACTATGCCATTTGTGTCCACCATACCTACCTACTACATGGTATTTCTCCGCCATTCCAAAGTAAATTGCTTGATTGCTACCTTTAAAATTTCCATTATTCACCTTTGCAATATATAGCTCATGGGACAAATAGCTTAAAAACTATTGTGGTATTGAATATGCACTTATGCACTTTATCTCTTATTAAGTTGCTTGTTGTGCGATAACCATGTTTCTGGGGACGCCATCAACTATTCTTTGTTGGATATCATGTGAGTTGCTATGCATGTCCGTCTTGTCTCGAAGTAAGAGAGATCTACCACCTTCATGGTTGGAGCATGCATATTGTTAGAGAAGAACTTTGGGCCGCTAACTAAAGCCATGATTCATGGTGGAAGTTTCAGTTTTGGACGCATATCCTCAATCTCATATGAGAATAATAATTGTTGCCACATGCTTATGCATTAAAGAGGAGTCCATTATCCGTTGTCCATGTTGTCCCGTATGGATGTCTAAGTTGAGAATAATCAAAAGCGAGAAATCCAAAATGCGAGCTTTCTCCTTAGACCTTTGTACGGGCGGCATGGAGGTACCCCATTGTGACACTTGGTTAAAACATGTGCATTGCAAAGATCCCGGTAGTCCAAGTTAATTAGGACAAGGTGCGGGCACTATTAGTATGCTATGCATGAGACTTGCAACTTGTAAGATATAATGTACATAACTCATATGCTTTATTACTACCGTTGACAAAATTGTTTCATGTTTTCAAAATAAAAGCTCTAGCACAAATATAGCAATCGATGCTTTCCTCTTTGAAGGACCATTCTCTTTACTTTTATGTTGAGTCAGTTCACCTATCTCTCTCCACCTCAAGAAGCAAACACTTGTGTGAACTGTGCATTGGTTCTTACATATTTGCATATTGTACTTGTTATATTACTCTATGTTGACAATTATCCATGAGATATACATGTTACAAGTTGAAAGCAACCGCTGAAACTTAATCTTCCTTTGTGTTGCTTCAATACCTTTACTTTGATTTATTGCTTTATGAGTTAACTCTTATGCAAGACTTATTAATACTTGTTTTGAAGTACTATTCATGAAAAGTCTTTGCTATATGATTCACTTGTTTACTCATGTCATTACCATTGTTTTGATCGCTGCATCCACTACATATGTTTACAAATAGTATGATCAAGGTTATGATGGCATATCACTTCAGAAATTATCTTTGTTATCGTTTTACTCGCTTCGGGACGAGCAGAACTAAGCTTGGGGATGCTTGATACGTCTCCGACGTATCGATAATTTCTTATGTTCCATGCCACATTATTGATGTTATCTACATGTTTTATGCACACTTTATGTCATATTCGTGCATTTTCTGGAACTAACCTATTAACAAGATGCCGAAGTGCCAGCTCTCGTTTTCTCGCTGTTTTTGGTTTCAGAAATCCTAGTAACGAAATATTCTCGGAATTGGACGAAACGAAGACCCAGGTTCCTAGATCTTAGAATCCCCGGAGCTTCCGTAACACCCGAGAGCCGACTTCGAGAGGGCCACAGTGGCGGCCCACACGATAGGGCGGCGCGGCCCAGGGGCGCGCCGCCCTAGTGTCTCGGGTGGCCCCGCCTGACTCCCTGACCTTGCCCTTCCGCCTATTTAAAGCTCTCCGTCGCGAAAACCCCGACACGTTCGACGAAACCACGAGAAAACCTTCCAGAGCCGCCGCCATCGCGAAGCCAAGATCCGGGGGACAGGAGTCTCGTTCCGCACGCCGCCGGACGGGGAAGTGCCCTCGAAGGCTCCTCCATCGACACCACTGCCATCTTCATCAACGCTGTTGTCTCCCATGAGGAGGGAGTAGTTCTCCATCGAGGCTAAGGGCTGTACCGGTAGCTATGTGGTTAACTCTCTCCATATGTACTTCAATACAATAATCTCATGAGCTGCCTTACATGATTGAGATTCATATGATGATGCTTGTAATCTAGATGTCATTATGCTAGTCAAGTGGGTTTTACCTATGTGATCTCCGGAGACTCCTTGTCCCACGTGTGTAAAGGTGACAAGGTGTGCACCGTGTGGGTCTCTTAGGCTATATTTCACGTAATCACTTATTCACCGTTATGAATGGCATAGTGAAGTGCTTATTTATATCTCTTTATGATTGCAATGTGTTTTGTATCACAATTTATCTCGTGTGCTACTCTAGTGATGTTATTAAAGTAGTTTATTCCTCCCGCACGGTGTAATGGTGACAAGGTGTGCATCGTGTAGTACTTGGCGTAGGCTATGATTGTGATCTCTTGTAGATTATGAAGTTAACTATTGCTATGATAGTATTGATGTGATCTATTCCTCCTTTCGTAGTGTGAAGGTGACAAGGTGCATGCTATGTTAGTACTTGGTTTGGTTATGTTGATCTCGTTATGCACTCTAAGGTTATTTAAATATGAACATTGAATATTGTGGAGCTTGTTAACTCCGGCATTGAGGGTTCGTGTAATCCTACACGCTTAGTGGTGTTCATCATCCAACAAGAGGGTGTAGAGTCTAGCATCTATCTATTTATTCTGTTATGTGATCAATGTTGAGAGTGTCCACTAGTGAAAGTATGATCCCTAGGCCTTGTTCCTAAATACTGCTATCGCTGCTTGTTTACTGTTTTACTGCATCTGTACTTCCGCAATATTACTACCATCAACCGCACGCCAGCAGAGCACTTTTCCGGCGCCGTTACTACCGCTCATATTCATTCATACCACTCGTATTTCACTATCTCTTCGCCGAACTAGTGCACCTATTAGGTGTGTTGGGGACACAAGAGACTTCTTGCTTTGTGGTTGCAGTGGTTGCATGAGAGGGATATCTTTGACCTCTTCCTCCCCGAGTTCGATAAACCTTGGGTGATCCACTTAAGGGAAACTTGTCAGCTGCTCTACAAACCTCTCGCTCTTGGAGGCCCAACACCGTCTACAAGAATAGAAGCACCCGTAGACAT
>NC_061510.1:250263794-250356771 GCF_022539505.1 Lolium rigidum | reverse complement strand
CAAGACAACGAAAATAAGTTAAGTGCATGTTACCGGCACAAATAAGCTTGTAAGCAGAAACCGGAAAAGGGAAAAGAAAAACATACGAAGGGCGAGCGCGTCAGTTCGCGTGACCAGAAGGTCGTACTCCTTCTGCTCCGCCTCCAGCCGCGCCACCTTGCCCTCGGCTGCCTTCTGTGCCTTGGCGGCCTCCTCAGCAGCGGCTTTGTGCACCTTGGCGGCCTTGCCTTCAGCTGTTTTCAGCGCATTGGTGGCCTCCTCCAGCTCAGTCTGCAGCACCACAGTGGCGTTGCCGGCGTCCTCCAGCGCCTCGTTGAGCCTAGCCTCCGCAGCAGCTTCGGCGGCCTTCGGTGCCTTAGCATGGTCAAGACCAAGCTGGACATGCGGCGCTTAAGCTCCCCGTAGCGGGTCTGCTGGGCGCTTAGCTCCTCCTGGTGCTTCTGGACAAGTTTGTCCTTCTCAGCTAAAAATCGGAAAGCAAGTGTTAGCACAATTGCACTCATACAATACGATGCGGAGAAAGCAAGTTAACCGGAAAACAAAAGGGTACCTTGGAGTGCGGCAACCTGGACCTTGAGGGCCTCAAGGGAGGCTTCCGGAATAGCTGTTATGCGAAAAGCTAGTAAATAACAAAGAAAGAAGAAAAGTTTTCGGTGAAAAGATGCCGGAAGAAGAGAAAGAAAACAAACCTTGGCAGTGGCTGTGGGCCTCAGCGAGATCCCGGTGCTCCCACAGAAGCTCCTCAAAGAGCAGCTTCCGGGCATCAGCGGTGCTCTGTTCAAAGGAAGATAATTGTGAGAAAGGAAAAACAAAGATCTTAACCCGAAACTCGGGGATCGGCTATGCCGGTTTTGCGCTTTTCTAGTCAAGTTTCGCGCTAAGAGCAAAGATCTTAACCCGAAACTCGGGGACTGGCTATGCCGGTTTTGCGCTTTTCTAGTCAAGTTTCGCGCTAAGAGCAAAGATCTTAACCCGAAACTCGGGGACTGGCTATGCCGGTTTTGCGCTTTTCTAGTCAAGTTTCGCGCTAAGAGCTGCGCTCTCAACACGAAACTCGGGGACTGGGAGGATAGACAAGATCCGGAAAGAAACAAACCGGCATCAGCGAAAATTACAAGGAGATTGGAGAAACTTACCACGACATTGCTGGTGGCGTCGTACCGAGCATCTGTCGAACTCCTTCACGGCTCGCTTGAGTCGCGTGAAGTGTTCTTCAGTGGACCGCGGCCCAGCTGGATCCGGCGCCGGAAGGCGGTCCTTCCCCAAGCCCTTCGTGGCGGCGGAGATGTCCGCCGCGTTCCACTTCTCGGCGTAGGTGAGAAGGTGCCCCAGCTCCTTGCCCTCGCGCTTGAGCTCAACAATCCGGCCGAGGAGGCCGGACGGTTTCTCCGAGACCGCGGCGGCGGCAGGCCCGACATGCAGCACCAAGGACCGCGAGCCGCTGAGCGCCTCCACAGCCTTGCCGCGCGACAACCCCGGCTTGAGGCGTTTAGTGGTCTTGGGGGCTGCCGGCGGCGGCATCGGCGTAGTCACGGGAGGTCCTTGGCTCGGCGGAGGTGTTGGCGTCGCCTCTGGAACAGGAGTTTCCGGCGGCGGCGTTGGTGTGGCGTCAGGCGCTGGAGCTTCTGGCGCTGAGGTGGAGGATGCCGGCGCGGAAGTTTCCGGCACGGCCTTGGAGGGGGAGGAGCGTAAGCTCTTCTTTTTCTTCTTCTTTTCTTTCTGGACGGAAGGAACCAAAGGTTCCGACCGCTCGGCAGCTTCTTCTTCGGCGCCGATGTTGCTGGCGCCGGTATCTTGGGTCTCTGTGGGGGAGGTAAGATCCTCCTCCGCGCGGTGATCAGGAGATTTAGGGGCCGCGCGCCCCGAACTTGTAGTGCCCCCCGGAGGGGAGGCAGAGATGTTGCCCGGCACCGGATGGTGTCGGGCTTGAACGAGGAGGAGGAGTTGAGGTTCCGGCCGGAGCCGGCAGAGCCCTCGAGCCCTAGGCCCAAGCTTGAGCGCAGGGCTGAAAAAGAGAAAGAGAAAGAATTGGAAAAAAGCAGCTGGGAAAGACTTGGCAAAAGCGAGAAAAGCAAAGGAACGGGACTTACCCGGAGGAAGTGGGCATCTGTTTGCTCTTGTAGCGCTGATACGTCTCCAACGTATCGATAATTTCTTGTGTTCCATGCCACATTATTGATGTTATCTACATGTTTTATGCACACTTTATGTCATATTCGTGCATTTTCTGGAACTAACCTATTAACAAGATGCCGAAGTGCCGGTTCTCGTTTTACGCTGTTTTTGGTTTCGGAAATCCTAGTAACGAAATATTCTCGGAATCGGACGAAATCAACGCCAAAGATCTTAGAATCCCCGGAAGCATCCAGAACACACGAGAGGGACCGAGAGGGGGCACGAGCCCACCACACCATACCCTGGCGCGGCCTAGGGGGGGCCCGCGCCCCCCTAGGGTTTGGCCAGCCCTTCGACCTTCCTGCGCCGCCTCTTCGCCTATAAGAAGCCCCTGGATCAGAAAACCCGATCATGATTGACAAAACCCACAGAAACCTGCCAGAGCCGCCGCCATCGCGAAGCCAAGATCTGGGGGACAGGATCTCTGTTCCGGCACCCTGCCGGAGCGGGGAAGTGCCCCCGGAAGGCTTCTCCATCTCCACCGCTGCCATCTCCACCGCCATCTTCATCACCGCTGCTGCTCCCATGAGGAGGGAGTAGTTCTCCATTGAGGCTCGGGGCTGTACCGGTAGCTATGTGGTTCATCTCTCTCCTATGTGCTTCAATACAATAATCTCATGAGCTGCCTTACATGATTGAGATTCATATGATGATGCTTGTAATCTAGATGTCATTATGCTAGTCAAGTGAGTTTTACTTATGTGATCTCCGGAGACTCCTCGTCCCACGTGTGTAAAGGTGACAGTGTGTGCACCGTGTGGGTCTCTTAGGCCATATTTCACAGAATACTTACTCATTGAATGGCATAGTGAGGTGCTTATTTATATCTCTTTATGATTGCAGCATGTTGTATCACAATTTATCTATGTGCTACTCTAGTGATGTGTTATTAAAGTAGTTTTATTCCTCCTCGCATGTGTGCAAAGGTGACGAGTGCGTGCACCGTGTTAGTACTTGGTTTATGCTATGATCATGATCTCTTGTAGATTATGGAGTTAACTATTGCTATGATAATATTGATGTGATCTATTCCTCCTACATATGCATGAAGGTGACGAGTGTGCATGCTATGCTAGTACTTGGTTTAGTAGTGTTGATCTATCTTACACTAAAGGTTACTAAAACATGAGCATTATTGTGGAGCTTGTTAACTCCGGCATTGAGGGTTCGTGTAATCCTACGCAATGTGTTCATCATCCAACAAAAGTGTAGAGTATGCATTTATCTATTCGTTATGTGATCAATGTTGAGAGTGTCCACTAGTGAAAGTGTAATCCCTAGGCCTTGTCCCTAAATACTGCTGAGTTACTACTGCTTGTTTACTTGTTTCTCACGTTACTATTGCTGCGTTACTATCTGCTGAGTTACTACTGCTTGTTTATCGTACTACTTGTGTTACTACCGCCGCAATACCACCACCATCAACTACACGCCAAGCACTTTTCCAGCACCGTTGCTACTTGCTCATACTTATTTATACCACCTGTATTTCACTATCTCTTCGCCGAACTAGTGCACCTATTTGGTGTGTTGGGGACACAAGAGACTTCTTGCTTTGTGGTTGCGGGGTTGCATGAGAGGGATATCTTTGACCTCTTCCTCCCTGAGTTCGATAAACCTTGGGTATCCACTTAAGGGAAACTTGCTGCTGTTCTACAAACCTCTGCTCTTGGAGGCCCAACACTGTCTACAGGAAAGGAGGGGGAACGTAGACATCAAGCGCCTCGTACCTACTTGCTTCCTGGCAAAAGGCTCGGTCCGGAAGCGTTTGGCCGGAGGCTCTTGGCTTGGCCCGGCATCCGACGCCGGGGTCTTGTTCTTCTTGCCCCCGACGACGAGGTTGTCCAGGAACTCCCGACCAACCTCGGCCTGCAGCGGGGTGGCGTGCTCGTGAATCTGCGGGTTGATGTTGGTTGAGGAAGGATCTACAGAGGAACAGTGACGGTAAAATATAAGAGGTCAAATAGAGAAACTACCTCAAGCATGGTCAGGTCGTCGGACGAACCAGCGGGCTCCGGCGGAGACCTGCCAAGGCGCGAGGCTGCGGTCTTGCCCATCTTCAGATCCCTCCAATAGATGACGGGGTCGGGGTCGAACTTGTCCAAACCTCGCTTCTGGGCAGGGCCTCGTCGGTCAGATTCGATGCCGGGGAAACGGTCCTTGGCCTGAAAGAACAAGAAAGATAGAAAGAGGTTAATCACAATGCAAAAGTTACCGGTACGCCGACCCGAGTTGCGTAACTTCTTACATCTTGGGTCGGGGGGTTAGTGGAACTGAGAGGCCGAAGGCCCCATTCCCAGTCCTCCGGCATGGCGGTCTGGCAAATCTGGTCGGCCTTGAGGACAACGTCCTTCTTGCTAAGGGGAATTCCGGTGATCTTTGTAGGATCACCGGGACCGTACATCTCGCTCATCTTGTGCATGCGGCGCTTGAGCGGAAGCACCCGGCGCGAGATAAAGGCGCGGATGATATCGTCTGAGCAGATGTTGGTGTCCTTCATCAGTTGCCTCATAAAGCGTATAATCCGGTTGGTCTCAATATGAGAGTCCTTCGGATTGTAGCTCCAGTTGGCCCTCGTGGGCGGCGCCAGATTGAAGGGCGGCAGGTTGATAAGGTCCGGGGCACCCTTGTTCTTCACATAGAAAAAGGTCCCTTGCCATAGCCGGCATGACTCGAGACCGGAGAACTTGAAGAAAGGGCTCCCTTGACGGGAGCCGATGATGCAAGACCCGCATTGAACGGGAGGTTTGGGTTTAGGAATGTCCTTGCCCTGAACGGAATTGATCCGAAGAACAAAGAAGCGGGCGAACGTCTCACGAGTGGGACGAATGCCGATGTAAGCCTCCATGAAGGTGGCATAGCAAGAGAGGTAAAAAATGGCCTTGCCAGTGAGATGGTGAGGTTGAAGTTGATAAAAATCAAGGAAGCGCCGGAAGAAATCGGAGGCAGGAAGGCCGAAGCCGCGCTCAAAGTGAGCAAGAAAAACAACTCGTTCACCGGGTTCGGGCACCGGTTTGATTTCGTCGCGAGGAAGCCGGCAGGTCACTCCTTCCGGAATCCTCCTGGACCGGTATAGCCAGTCAATCTCGAACTTAGTAACGTTGGAGCCCATCCAGGCCCCACGGGTGATACCGGAGGAATCCATACCGGAACCTTCGCTAGAACTACCGGATGCACGATTGCTACCGGATGCACGATTGCTACCGGACTCGGCGTCCATCCGGGCAAGATCGGCGGAAAGTCCGTCGGAAGATCTGCTACGCCGGCTAGCAGAGGAAGACGCAGAAGAAGAAGTAGAGGAGGATTCCATACTAGACATGGAAATTGACGAAGAGAAACAAGAATCCCACAAGATACCCCCGCGTGAAGATCTACGAAAGAGAAAAAAAGCAAGAAAAAGAAGAAGTAAATACACTACCGAGTCGAGATCTAGAAAGCAAGCAAAAGATGAGTAAATCCAGATTAAGCCTAACCTGAGGCGGCGGAGTAGTTGAGGAAGAGGTTCGCCGGAGGAGCGAGGAGCCAAAGGCCGGCGAGGTAGTCCGTCGGCGGCGAGGTGAGAAGAAGCTCGAAGAAGCACCAATGCCGCGGCGGGGGCAGAAGCGCTGCAGAAGTTCTTCGCGCGACGAAGTCCGGCGACGTCCGGCGAAGCAGTATCGAAGGTTCGCTGGGCGGCGGAGCTCAGGCGGCGAAGCGGAGCGGCGGAGGCGCAGAGAGCGAGAAGTACTTGTGCGCGAGGAACTGGAGAATGCGAGGAAAGGAAGAAGGAGAAGCGGTTCCCATTTATAAAGGAAGAGGGAGATGTGGGCCGAAAACCGCTTGGCCTCGGCGGTTTGGGTCGTGGGCCGCGACGGTTCGCTCCACGGGCCGCCACGTGGCACAGTGATACACGCGAAAAAGTAATAAGCCACAGGGAGGTGCCCACGGATCCGAGTGAAGCGGTTGGGATTCGGCTGTGAAGCGGTTAATGCGCGCGCGAAGCCGAAGGGAAGTGACCCACGACACCGGCGCGTCGATCCACAGTGCGCATGTCACTGACAGGCGCGGGGCCCGAGATATTCTCGACTTCGCCGAGGAAGTGTTTAATGACTAAGATGCCGGAGGATAAGACACCGGATAATGTCTTAAGAAGAAGAGATAGCGATGACCTGGGCAAAGATGCCGGATCCAGGCCTGAGGCCGGATAGATTAAACCGGTATCCTAAAATAAAAGAACCTGGCATGGTCTGTTGGATAGGATCCGCCAGACTATACCAGCTTCGGGGACTAATGTTGGGGGGATGACCCCCGGTATGCCAAAGGCATGCCAAACCGGATGGTTTGAGCCATCAAGATACCGGTTTAATGTTCGTACCGGAACTTAGAGATAAGAACTTAGCTAAGTGAAGCTAAGCCGGTATCCCCAAGAGGGGTATGCCGGAACCGGATAAGAAGACACCGGGTTACCGGAAAGAAGAGCAGGTCGGCGAGGACTGGTCAAAGATTCTCTCCGAGCTAGAAGACAAGGATGAGCTAAGCAAAGTAACTTTAAACGAAGGGCTGACGATAAAGAGAAGGATGACGGTCAAAGAAGCCGGAGGACGTCGGCATCCCCGATTAAAGAGGACTCCGGTGTCTTCTATGATTAAAGTAGCTTTGTAAAGTAGTTTGTCTAGTCAAAGATGCCATTAGGGTTTCTTGCCCTGTAAGCCACCTCTCCCCTATATAAGGAGAGGGGGCAGCCCCTCTTACGGGCGGACACGAAGATACAAGAACACATGTACTGAGAAACTTGTATCCTGTTAAGATCAATAAAGAAGATGATCTAGAGCGAGTTCTTCCTTATGTCTTTCTTCTTCAACCTCTAGCCTTGGCTAAGTTCTTGAGGAAACCATCCGGAAGTTCATCCCATCTAATCACAAACCCTCCCCCGAATCCTCTTGCATCCATTCGGCCCCAACCTAAGTCATCCTATGGCATCTGTTTGTTCACCACGACGACACATGACATGATAATGTCTCTGTGAATAGCTCATCAGGATCCTCCACCTCCTCTGTGGGGGACAATATGTTGATTGACCAGCAAAATGTTGTGCAAATCAATACTGTTATCCTAGCTGAAGGGTCATTTGCAGATTTGCATGCTGAATTATGGGCCAAAATTACTATGGCTAGAGCTGTAATGAATACATCTAGTTCACCTGATGTTCTTGGGGATAATTGCAGGTTTCTCTCCTTTAATATTCAGATGACTGCCTCTATGCTGCATGAAATGGTTGGAGAATTCTTCTCCTTATATCAAGAGAGAAGGGTTGCTAGGAGGACCCTGGAACAAGACAGTCCTTTCACTGCATCAAATGAGTCTCCCAAGGCTCCTGACAATTTTATGACTATGCAGCTAGGAATTCTCGAAGTTGGACAAAAAAGGAAAGCTTTATGTACGAAGCCTCTACATCTGCCACTCCAACTTGTACTACACTTGGTTAGAAGGAGCACCGGAACCAACGGTACCAAGGGTTTAAGGCAAAAAATATGTACGAAGCAAAGCCCACTTGTGTCCAAGGTCAAGGCTAGGAGAATACCAACAATGCAAGAAGTTCAAAGTATGTCTGACACATCCAGGTTCACTGATAATGAGGAGATGGGCATACCAGCTACACCTGTGCCAGTGCTTCAATCCATTGGTATTAACCTTTGTGGAATTCCTCCTGAGGAAGTATCCCCCCAGAAGCTGCTGGAGACTTCCAAGAACAAGACAGAAGATTAATTCTTCTCTGAATATTGCTATCCTCTATTTATCTAGCTATGAATAATTTGAAGAAATGGTTTGTATTATGTTGGAACATTCGTGGTTTAAATTCTAAAACTAAGCAGCTTGCTTTAAGGAATGTTATTGATGAGTGTGGATGTGATGTTATTTGTCTGCAAGAAACCAAAAAATAATCCTTTGATATGGCTTTTATTAAATCATGCTGTCCTCCATGCTTTGATGATTTTCTATATGTTCCTTCAAATGGTGCCTCTGGGGGAATTATTGTTATTTGGAAAAGCTCTGTTTTTTCTGGAATGATTATGCATTGTGAACCGTTTGCAATGTCTGTGCATTTTACCTCAACCACATCCGCCCGGACATGGACATCGGTTAATATTTATGGCCCCGTACTTGGAGAATTAAGGAATGATTTTGTTAAGTGGCTGTTTGAATTGAACATTCCATCCAATGAAGATTGGTTATTAATTGGAGACTTTAATTTCATCGGATCACTTGCCAATAGAAATAAACACGGGGGTTGTGTGGAGGATATGATTATTTTCAATGATTTCATTAGAGAACAAAACCTTACTGAATTACCACTTAAAGGGAGACAATTCACCTGGAGTAATATGCAAGATAATCCACTTCTTGAGCAACTAGACTGGTTCTTCACCTCTCTCCATTGGACATCTGTTTACCCAGCTACTGAAGTGCTTCCTAAAGGCAAACCCACATCTGATCACATTCCTTGCCTGATTTCCATACAAATAAGTATTCCAAGCAGTAAAATATTCAGATTTGAGAACTATTGGGTGGCTCATCCTGGTTTCATGCAGACAGTTGCCACCAGTTGGAATAAACAAACTCATAAGGTAAATTCTGCTGCTAATTTGAATGCAAAGTTCAAGAGGTTGAGATATGATCTGAAATATTGGAGCAAATCTATATCTAAATTAAAGATCTGTATTGAAAATACAAATGCTGCTATCACTCAATTGGATGCCATAGAGGATGCCAGAGAATTGACTCGTCCCGAGAGAAAAACTTTAGATTGATTCTCAAAAATCATTTGATCGGACTACTCTCCTATCGGCAACAATACTTGGAAGAAAAGATGCACCATTAGATGGACAAAGTTTGGGGATGAGAATTCAAAAAATTTCCACAATATGGCAAGCTGAAAGACATAGAAGAAACAATATTGCATCTATTACATCCGAAGATGGCACATACGCTACGACCATGCAGACAAGGAAAATATTCTTTTTCAGGCATACAAAAATAGGTTGAGAACCTCTCCCAACCCTCCTATGCTTTTTGATCTGGAATCTCTGATACAGCCCATTAGTGGACTAGAAGAATTGTCTATGCCCTTCACTACTCAAGAAATTGATGCAGTTATAAACAGTATGCCACTTGATAAAGCACCAGGACCTGATGGTTTCAATGGACAATTTCTTAAATCATGTTGGCACATTATTAAGGAAGATATTTATAGGCTCTGTTTTGAATTCTATGAAGGAAATTTAAATCTTGAGAGTATAAATATGGGACATATTACTTTGATTCCAAAAATTCAAAATCCAGAAGGAGTAAATGATTTCAGGCCCATCACTCTCCTAAATTGTGTCCTCAAGATACTCACAAAACTACTGGCCAATAGACTGCAAAAAGTGGTGCTTAAAATAGTACATAAAAATCAATATGGCTTCCTCAAAGGAAGGAACATACAGGATTGTATTGCTTGGGCTTTTGAGTTCCTTCATCAATGTGAAAAATCTAAGAGAGAAATTATACTACTGAAATTGGACTTTGCCAAGGCCTTTGATACTATTGATCACTCTGCTATGATCAAAATAATGGAACAGATGGGGTTTGATAATAAGTGGCTTCTATGGATTGAAAAAAAAATTTCCTCTGGCAAATCAGCTGTTCTTCTAAATGGTGTACCTGGCAGACAGTTTCATTGCAAGAGAGGTGTCAGACAAGGAGACCCCCTGTCTCCTCTTCTTTTTGTCCTAGCTGCTGATTTGTTACAGTCTGCAATTAATAAAGCTTACAGAGATGGACTGCTCACTCTTCCTTTTCCCTCTAATGAAGATACCGACTTCCCTGTGGTTCAATATGCGAGATGACACTCTTGTTATCCTACCGACTCACACACAACAAGTACAAATCATGAAAGATATCCTTCAGCGAGTATGCTCGATCCACGAGGCTTAATAATTAATTATAACAAATCTTCTATGATCCCAATAAATATAGACAACGCCACGGCTTCCAGTATTGCTGAGCTTATTGGATGTCAAATTGCAAAAATGCCTTTCACTTACCTGGGACTGCCACTTGGCACAACCAAACCAACTGTGCAAGAACTTATGCCTCTGGTGGACAGAATTGAGAGGAAAGTATCTGCCTCATTTATGCTCATGTCTTACAGTGGACGAGTGACTCTGATAAATTCTCTCCTTACTTCCATTGCCAGCTTCTCTATGTGTGCCCTTCAACTGCACCCAAAAATTCTTGAATTGGTTGAAAAAATTAGAAGACATTGTCTTTGGTTGAAAAAGGGAGAAAATGGAGAAAAAAAGAGCAACTCTTTAGCCTCATGGGATATGGTTTGTCAACCCAAAAAGAAAGGAGGACTTGGAATACTCAATCTGAAAATACAGAATCAGGGTTTATTCTTGAAATATCTCCATAAGTTCTATAACGGAGAAGATACCCCACGGGTTAACTCTGATTTGGAGCACTTACTATACAAGTGAAATTCCACATGCTTGCTTCACTATGTGGGTCTTTTTGGTGGAAAGATATCCGCAAGCTTATGCCTATCTATAGAGGAATTGCCTCTAGTACGAGTAAATGAAGGGACTACAACTCTCTTTTGGAAAGATTCTTGGATTTCTAATATTGTCAGTGAAACATACCCCAGGGCCTTTTCATTTGCAATTAATGAAGACATTTCTGTACAAGAATTTCTATCATCTGTCAGGCTAGGGGATCTTTTTCATTTACCCTTATCTCCAGAAGCAATGAATGAACTCAGAGAATTACAGAATGACACAAGGCATATCATTCTTTCTCAACAACATGATGAATGGACCTATGAGTGGGGATCCAAATTCACATCCAGCAAATACTACAACTTCTGTTTTAGAGAAATTTCGCCACATGTCACCTATGGTTGGCTATGGAAGAGCAAATGTGTACCAAAAATGAAATTCTTTGGTTGGCTAGTACTATCAGATAGATTAAACACCAGGAACATGCTCCGGAGAAGACACTATTGCCTAAACACAGGATATAACTGCCTGATGTGCATAAACCCACCAGAAGAAACAATTGAACATTTGCTCTTTTACTGCCCCTTTAGTACCTTATGCTGGGAAAAAATTGGAATGTCCTGGCACAGTAACTCTGAAAGAAGGACATTAATTCAGAAAGGAAAGGATCAGTGGCAGAAACCAATGTATATGGAAATTATGCTGATATCTGCCTGGAACATATGGAAAGAAAGGAATAACCTCCTCTTTAAAGGAATAAACCCCAGTATAGAGTCCTGGAAACAGAGAGTCAAGACTGATCTCCTTCTCTTGGTCCATAGAACCAAAGAAAAACTTCATAGCTTTATCCTTAATTTTGCAGAAAATATCTAGTGTTAGATTAGAGGTTTACATGTAAATTTTGTACTTTCTTCCCTTTGAGGAAGACACCATGTAAAGTGTGATTGATTAATACAAAAAGACAGTAGGAGCCTTTCCTACTGTCAGAGTTCTCAAATCTGGCGGAAGAAAAAACTCAACCTCGCTAGCACTCGCCAAGTCGACTCAGGGACATAGCCTCGAATCATCACCGGCATTATCCGCTCAAGCCATATGTGGTAGTCATGACTCTTCGGTCCTTGTACTCTGCAGCGTTTCAATGTTCGAGGCCCCTCATCCGGTTGGCTGCGAACCCATCGGGGAAAAACAAGGAGTCCTTCATCCATTGGAAGACCTCCCTTTTTTGGGCCTTTGTGAGGCGGAACGGAGCGTGTGGCTTAGTCCAAGTTTTTTGGCACCATTAGGTGGCTGCATGTTCAACTCCGGCCTATCACACCACATTTCTTGATCAATTCGAGCCTTTATGTTATCCTTCGTCTTCTCGGTGTCCACAATCGTGCTCCAAATGGCTTCACTGATATTCTTCTCGGTGTGCATTACATCAATGTTATGCGGGAGCTCGAGAAACTCAAAGTAAGGGAGCTTCCATAAGCACGGTTGTGAGTCTATTGGTGTGTCTCCGCATATCCCAAGAAACCATTCCCATCAGGGCTAGGATGAAGAGCATCTAACTCGGCCTTGATTTCCGTTCGGTCTTCAGAATTGGCTTCGGGCCACGGACAACACGGCCTTTCTTGAAACTCTTTACATCACTCGTGTATGCATGCCTCCGCTCAAGGAACTGTCGAGCTTCATCAAAGCATGAATACTTGCCTCCCTTGTTTAGCCAGAAGAAAGTAACGGCCTGTCTGCACTATGGGCAAGGCCACTTCCCATGTGTACACCACCCGCAGAACAAAGCACGTGCTTTGGCGGGTCATGCGAGGACGTGTGGTACCACACATACATATCGAAGTACTCATTCTTTGATGCGTCATATGTTCGGATCCCGCGACCTTCCCAGCCACGAACCAAGTCATCCACCAGCGGTTCCGGTACACATTCATGTTCTTACCCGGGTATTTGGGCCCTGGGATTATCATCGACACAAACATGTTCTCCGATCTCATGCGGACGCCGGGGGAGGTTCATGGGAATAACAAACACACGGCCAACAAGCGTATACTGCAGCCGACATACCATATGGATTGAACCCATCGGTTGATATCGCAAGCTGCTACGCTCCTCGGGTCACCCGCTTTCGGTGGAAATTTCTTGACAAAGTTCTTCCATGCGGTACCATCCGACGGATGTATCATCTTGTCGGTGTATCTCGTTTCCTTCCACGGCCCACCTCATCTGCTGGGCGGTATCCTCGCTCATGAAGAGCCGCTGGATCCTCGGTAGAAGCTCGGAAGATAGCGGAGGATATTCTTGGCAATCGTGGATGCGCCTCTTCTCACCATTGCGGTCTACCTCAAAGTACCTAGAGGAATTGCATTTGATGCAATAATTTGTGTCAGCGTGCTCCTCTCTGAATAGCATGCATCCCTTTGGACATGCGTGTATCTGCTGAGATGACATCTTAAGGTCACTGAGCAATTTGGTCGAATAGTAGAAGTTTTGCGGCAAGAGGTACCCTTTCGGCAGAAGGCTGCCTACGATGACCAGAAGTTCATCGAACCCATCTCTGCACAAGTTCCTATGGCACTTCAAGGCCATAAGGCGAGCGATGGCATCTAGTTGGGTAACCTCTGTATTTTCATGTAGGGGTTTCTGCGAAGCAAACAGAGCCTCATAATACTCCTTTGTGTTTTCCTCCGGGTCCTCACTTGTCTCCGCATCCTGAGGTGTCTCCACCTCTACATTTTTCGATAAAGGGCGCTTTCATTACTTATAAAAAGTATTACACCCGGCCTCTGCATATCAAGATGCACACAGCCGCACACTCACGAAAAAACAAAGAGGTATCCGTGCAAGGAAAACAAAAACCAGCTCAAAAGTCTGCGACATGGAATGACAGCTACGACTCCTAGGACTCTATCCTTAGATTACGCCGCCATCCATGTTGGAAAAAATATCCTTCGCCACATCCTCCAACCGTGTAGAAACCTCCATAAAGAGGTCTCGGCTCTCCGGCTTCTGAAGCAAGGACCACGAACGGAGCAAAGCGGTAGATCGGTAGATAACCTGCAAACATGAAGAGTTAGTATCATGGAAAATCTTGTCATTTCTACATAGCCAAAGCGACCAAATAATGGCAATCGCTCCCACCCTAATAAAAGTTTTATACCTACGATCTACCCCATTGAGCCAGTCACCAAAAAAATTAGCCACGCTCTGAGGGGGATACAAGGTCGAACCTATTTGGGTTATTGACCATACAGATCTCGCGAATTGACAGTTGAAAAAAAGATGATCAATTGTCTCGTCGTGATGACAAAAGACACACTTTTTACTACCCTGCCAATTACGCTTTACAAGATTATCCTTAGTAAGAATTATCCCCCTACGAAGATACCACGCAAATATCTTTGTTTTTAGTGGTATCTTCATAGACCAGATTTTTTATTGGTAAAAACTGGCGTGTCCGATTGGATTAACGCTTTATACATTGAATCTACTGAGAATTTTCCACTCTCATTTAGATTCCATCTAACCACATCGGACCCCTGCGTCAACTGAACCCTTTCGAGTCGTTGCAGCAAAGAATTCCAGGATTCTAGCCTAGGGCCTAGAATATCCCTTCTGAATGCCATATTACTCGGAGAATTATGCATCACCGTTGCAATGGTTTCAGATTTGTGGCGGACTATACTGTATAAAGCAGGATACTGTTCCCGAAGGGTGGTATTTCCTAACCATTTATCCTCCCAAAACCGTATCTGAGATCCATCTCTGATCGAGAAAGATGTGTATGGGAAAAGAATCTCTTTGTCGCCATAAGACCAGCCCAAAAGTGTGAGTCACCAGGTTTCCAAACCACTTGGGACAAAGCCTTTGACCCCATATACTTTCTCTTTAGAATCGTTTGCCATATACCTTCTTCTCGAAAGAAGTTTAAATAACCATTTTCCAAGTAAGGCTCGGTTTTTGATCTCAAGATCATGGATACCGAGTCCCCCCGGTCTTTTGGTCGACAAAGTATATTCCATTTAGCCAGACGATATTTCTTCTTTTCACCATCTCCTTGCCAAAAGAATCTAGATCGAAAATAATCTAATCGATGCAAGACTCCTTTAGGCAATTGGAAGAAGGAAATCATATACAGTACCATATTGCTTAGCACTGAATTAATGAGAACCAACCTTCCACCAAGAGACAGTAGCTTTCCTTTCCAACTCGTTAGACGTTTTTGGAGTCTTTCCTCAACTTGTTTCCACTCAGCTAAAGTGAGTCTCCGATAATGAATCGGAATACCCAGATAGCTAATTGGGAACTGACCAATCCCACATCCGAAAAGTTCGGCATATGAGGAAGCCTCGTGTTGAGCATCACCGAAGCGAGAACAATTCACTTTTATGGAAATTTATTTTAAGCCCAGAAAGCTTTTCAAAAGCCGAAAGTATCAACTTAAGATTTGTCGCTTTCTCAAGGTCATGTTCCATAAATAAGATTGTGTCATCGGCATATTGAAGTATAGAGAGACCACCATCAACAAGATGTGGGACCACTCCTTCAATAAGACCGTCCGCTTTAGCGCGTTCAATAATAATGGCTAGCATATCCGCCACTATGTTAAACAACATAGGTGACAATGGATCGCCTTGCCTCAATCCCTTTTTTGTCTGAAAGTACTTGCCCACATCATCATTGACTTTAATGGCAACACTTCCTCCAAAAATGAAATTGTGAATTAAAGAACGCCACTCTTGTGAAAAACCTTTCATCCGAAGAGTTTGTTGTAGAAAGGACCATTTTACTTTATCATATGCTTTCTCAAAATCAATTTTTAAAATAACACCGTTCAACTTTTTCCTATGAAGCTCGTGCACCGATTCATGCAAAGTGACCACCCCGTCTAGAATGTTCCTTCCTTGCATAAAGGCCGTCTGTGACGGACGCACAACATGATCAGCTACCGAGTTAAGTCTTAAAGTTGCGGTTTTTGTGAATATCTTAAAGCTAACATTTAGGAGACAGATAGGTCTATATTGTTGGATCCTCTCTGCCTCCAAAACCTTAGGTAATAAGATTATCTCACCGAAATTTAGACGAAACAATTCTAGTTGATCTTCGTGCAATGCAGAAAATAGAGCTAAAAGATCAGTTTTAATGATTTCCCAGAAGTTTTGATAAAACTCTGCTGGAAAACCATCAGGACCTGGTGCTTTATTATGCTCCATTTGGAAAACCGCCTTCTTGACCTCCTCCTCGGAATAGGGGGCTGTCAGAAAAGCATTTTCCTCTGGGGATACTTGGGGGATATCCTGGATCATGGATTCTTCCATAGTAAAAGTTCCTTCATCCGGATCCCCAAATAAGCCCTTATAATAATTAGTGATGTATGTTTTGAGTTGTTCTCGCCCCACAATCGTCCCTTCATCCTGAACCAAGGAATGAATAAGTTTCTTCCTATGTACGCCATTAGCAACGAGTGGAAGTATCTTGTATTCGAATCTCCTTCTAGGATAAATTGGACTTTAGATCGTTGATACCATTTAAGCTCCTCTTCCCTCAACATGGTAGCCATCTGCGCATTATATTGATTCTTAAGATCAATTTCTTGCGGTGACAGATAGCCGTGTCTCGGCAAGGGCTTCAAGTTCATCGATCAAGGAAGTAAGGCGAAGCTTCTCGGCTTTAAGAATACCTGCTACATGTCTTGCCCATCCCCCAAGGTGTTTCCGCATAGCGCGTAATTTATTATTCCACCTTTGGATAGGGCTAGAACCAGCAACAGGTCTCTCCCATACTCTCTTAACCATTTCCGGAAAGCCTTCACGTTGTAACCAGCCTAATTCAAACTTGAATTGGCGTTTACATTGTGATCTATGCTTGCCGGTTGTCAAAAGAATGGGAGCATGATCCGACAAACCTTCAATACGAGGGAGAGCCCGTACAGAGACCATAGGATATTTTGATTCCCAATTATGGTCCATAAGTACACGATCCAATTTCTCATATGTAGGTTCCGGTAGATTATTTGCCCAAGTGAACTGTCTCCCAACCATTTCAATCTCTTTCAAATCCAAACTGTCGATGACAGCATTGAATAAGAAAGGCCAATAGTTGTCATTAGCCAACTGTCTCCACCTCTACATGAGAGCTTTCAGGCACATTACCATTAGCCAAGTTTTCTAAGCACCTATCAAAACCAGTGTCATATTCCCCCCTTGGTTGAATCTGCCGCACCTCCTTCCTAGCACGTTTCTTTGCCTTTTCTCCATGGTAAGTCCAAATCTTGTAGGACGGTGTGAACCCAAACTTGATCGAGTGCATACTCATAGTGTCCTTGTCCTGTGCCTTTTGGTTAGCGCACTTACTACAAGGGCACCAAACTCTTATAGGTCTGCTAGGGATGGCAAACGCCCTATCCACAAACTGCTCGGTCTTTTCTCCCCATTCATCAGTATAGTTCCACTGACTGATTCTGCCATCGTACATCCAGCCACGATTATCCATCCTCTAATCAGCAACAAAACAGAGGAACATAGCATTTATATATCAAATAGGAAATAAATGCATCATATCTTTTTTTACGCGTGCATCAACCTGAAACTCTACTAGGTGGGCTCCTAGCAACCGCCGGATCCGTAGATTGAGTACGTTCTCCCAGCTCTACCCCGATCCGAGACAGAATTTCGGCAGCACCTCCCCGCTGCTCTCCCGATACACGTCTCGGCAAAAAGCCGAGAGGGGTGTGCATCCGGAGAACAACGGGGAGGCGGTACCAAAATCCTGTCTCGGATCGGGGTAGAGCAGGGAGAACGTACCCAACTACGCATCCGTCGGCTGTCCCGATAAATGCCGTAAGAGTTACGGTTCATAATATGCGAGATCACTAATGCATATTTATCCGCGTAACCCTTACGGTCGGGAAGAGACGCCTAGGTATCGCGACAGACTTGTTGATCTAGACACAAAGAAAACCTAGGTACATGTAAAGGTGGGAGGGAGATTTATACCCTAGACGCGTGAGAGAATCGCCGAAGAAGTTCCGGGATGCCTTCCCCCCGTCAAACACCCCCACGACGCTGCCCCCCGTGTCCACCTCGAAGCATCACCTGCATACCGAGGAAATAAAATAGTCATGCAAGTGAACACGACTTTTATACAATAGTGGTATAACAATATTACTTCACCATGAAGAATTAAAGTGCAAAAATTTAATTTGTTTGTCCACTTTTACATAAAAATTCCTTGCAGCACATTTCTATACTAAATTCCCTAAATCATATACTAAAATCTACACTAAATACTACAATAAATCCTACACTAAATTCTACACTAACTCCTACACTAAAATCAACACTAAATCCTACACTATAATCTACAGTAGCTAACATCTTACCTGCAGGTGCTGGCGGACGGAGCTGAAGCGGGTGGCTGGTGGCGGCGACAAGGGAGGGCAGGGGCAAGGGTGTGGCGCAGGCGAGGCCGCCCCTAGCTCCCGAGCTCGGCCGCGGTGGCCATGGTGAGCAGCGACGGTGCGGGGCGAGCTGGGCGGGGGGAGCTCGCGTGGCGGGGGAGCAGCAGCGGCGGCGGGGGGGAGAGGCGGCGGCGTGCGTGGCTGGTGGCGGTGGTGGCGTGGCTGGTAGCGGGGGAGAGGCGGCGGCGACGTGCTAGCGGCGGCGGCGACGGGAAAAGGGGAGGGGCCCGTGGCGGTGGCGGTGGTGGCGGCGTGGGCGACTCCGGAGGCGCGCGGGTGGGGCAAGCAGCGGTGGCGGCGGCGTGGAAGGGGGCAGCAGGCGCGGGTCGAGCTAGATGCGGGGCGTGTTTGTGGCTCAGGCGCGTCCCGACCAGTGCCTTATCCGCACTCTTTGCCGTGCGAGGTGTCTTTGCCGTGCGGGGCGTCTTTGCCGTGCGCAGGGCAGGCTTTGCCGTGCGGCACGCTTCTTTGCCATGCGCCTGCGCACGGCAACGATTTTTTTTTATTTTTACCATTTCATTTATAAGGGTGCTAGGATGATTTTGTACCATTTAGTGCTGACATTGATATAAGGGATTTGAGGCTAGATAGTATGCTTTGGTTCACTCAAAACCATTGTAGGATCGAGGTTACATATAGAATTAATACAACTACTAACTTGAGAGAAAGCCGTAAATAAGACTCGATCGTGAAGAGAAGGAAGAAAATGTGTACCATGCTATGAAATGAATGAATGCATGCTCAAATTAGCAGAGAAAGAATAAAGGCTATGCAAATATCTTTACCTTGACCCTCCTCAGTAGATCGTATCCTGTCATGCCAGGCCAGCATGCAGTAGTCAGTGACTACGCGTGCTGAAACACCGGAGCTGACACGCCGGAGCTGCAAAACCATGCATCATAAACCCTAACCCTAACCCTAACCCTAACCCTAAACCTATACCTAACCATAAATCCTTACCTTGAACCTAAACCCTAGCCCTACCCCCTAAACCCTAGCCCTACCCCCTAAACCCTCGCGCGGAGAAATCTAGGGGGGTAGACCCGCCGGGGTACACGTTCCACTGTTTTGGGGGGGGGCGGAGGGGGAGAACGACCGCCGGAGCACCGGAACCCCACAAAATCTTGCATGTGGGCCTATGCTTTGTGTCAAAGTGTGGTGCAAGGTGTAATGGTGCAAAAGTAGCTCCCCTAAACCCTAGACCCTATCCCTAACCCTACGCCGAACCCTAACTAGTAGATCACGCACACCGTCAATCGTGTGATAATGGCTCGAGCTGCGGGTGTATGTGCCAAAGGGTCCCAATCTTGGTTCTCCATGTGTATATGTCCTAAACAAACCTAAAAGAATGAAAAAGTACATTGGTGCACCCTCGCGCGGAGAAATCTAGGGGGGTAGACCCGCCGGGGCACACGTTCCGCTGTTTTGGGGGAGGAGGGGAGAACGACCGCCGGAGCACCGGAACCCCACCAAATCTTGCATGTGGGCCTATGCTATGTGTCAAAGTGTGGTGCAAGGTGTAATGGTGCAAAAGTATCTCCCCTAAACCCTAAACCCTAAACTGGGGAGGCTTCGTGCCCTAAACCCCTCTAAACCCCTAAACCACAACACCGGAGTTGCAGAACCATGCATCATAAACCCTAACACTAACCCTAAACCTATACCTAACCATAAATACTTACCTTTAAACTAAACCCTAGCCCTACCCCCTAAACCCTAGCCCTAACCCTACACCTAACCCTAACCAGTAGATCCGGCTCACCGTCGATCGTGTGATAATGGCTCGAGCTGCGTGTGTATGTGACAAAGGGTCCCAATATTGGTTCTCCATGTGTATATGTCCTAAACAAACCTAAAAGAATGAAAAAGTACATTGGTGCACCCTCGCGGAGAAATCTAGGGGGTAGACCCGTCGGGGTACACGTTCCGCTGTTTTGGGGGGAGGAGGGGGAGAACGACCGCCGGAGCACCGGAACCCCACCAAATCTTGCATGTGGGCCTATGCTATGTGTCAAAGTGTGGTGCAAGGTGTAATGGTGCAAAAGTAGCTCCCCTAAACCCTAGACCCTAGCCCTAACCCTACGCCGAACCCTAACTAGTAGATCAGGCACACCGTCGATCGTGTGATAATGGCTCGAGCTGCGGGTGTATGTGCCAAAGGGTCCCAATCTTGGTTCTCCATGTGTATATGTCCTAAACAAACCTAAAAGAATGAAAAAGTACATTGGTGCACCCTCGCGCGGAGAAATCTAGGGGGGTAGACCCGCCGGGGCACATGTTCCGCTGTTTTGGGGGGGAGGAGGGGGAGAACGACCGCTGAACACCGGAACCCCACCAAATCTTGCATGTGGGCCTATGCTATGTGTCAAAGTGTGGTGCAAGGTGTCATGGTGCAAAATTAGCTCCCCTAAACCCTAAACCCTAAAGCGGGAGGCTTCGTGCCCTAAACCCCTCTAAACCCCTAAACCACAACACCGGAGCTGCAGAACCATGCATCATAAACCCTAACCCTAACCCTAAACCCTAAACCTATACCTAACCATAAATACTTACCTTTAAACTAAACCCTATCCCTACCCCCTAAACCCTAGCCCTAACCCTACACCTAACCCTAACCAGTAGATCCGGCTCACCGTCGATCGTGTGATAATGGCTCGAGCTGCGTGTGTATGTGACAAAGGGTCCCAATATTGGTTCTCCATGTGTATATGTCCTAAAAAAACCTAAAAGAATGAAAAAGTACATTGGTGCACCCTCACGCGGAGAAATCTAGGGGGTAGACCCGCCGGGGTACACGTTCCGCTGTTTTGGGGGGAGGAGGGGGAGAACGACCGCCGGAGCACCGGAACCCCACCAAATCTTGCATGTGGGCCTATGCTATGTGTCAAAGTGTGGTGCAAGGTGTAATGGTGCAAAAGTAGCTCCCCTAAACCCTAGACCCTAGCCCTAACCCTACGCCGAACCCTAACTAGTAGATCAGGCACACCGTCGATCGTGTGATAATGGCTCGAGCTGCGGGTGTATGTGCCAAAGGGTCCCAATCTTGGTTCTCCATGTGTATATTTCCTAAACAAACCTAAAAGAATGAAAAAGTACATTGGTGCACCCTCGCGCGGAGAAATCTAGGGGGGGTAGACCCGCCGGGGCACACGTTCCGCTGTTTTGGGGGGGGGGAGGGGGAGAACGACCGCCGGAGCACCGGAACCCCACCAAATCTTGCATGTGGGCCTATGATATGTGTCAAAGTGTGGTGCAAGGTCTAATGGTGCTAAACCCTAAACCCTAAACTGGGGAGGCTTCGTGCCCTAAACCCCTCTAAACCCCTAAACCACAACACCGGAGCTGCAGAACCATGCATCATAAACCCTAACCCTAACCCTAAACCCTAAACCTATACCTAACCATAAATACTTACCTTTAAACTAAACCCTAGCCCTACCCCTAAACCCTAGCCCTAACCCTACACCTAACCCTAACCAGGTAGATCCGGCTCACCGTCGATCGTGTGATAATGGCTCGAGCTGCGTGTGTATGTGACAAAGGGTCCCAATATTGGTTCTCCATGTGTATATGTCCTAAACAAACCTAAAAGAATGAAAAAGTACGTTGGTGCACCCTCGCGCGGAGAAATCTAGGGGGGTAGACCCGCCGGGGTACATGTTCCACTGTTTTGGGGGAGGAGGGGGAGAACGACCGCCGGAGCACCGGAACCCCACCAAATCTTGCATGTGGGCCTATGCTATGTGCCAAAGTGTGGTGCAAGGTGTAATGGTGCAAAAGTAGCTCCCCTAAACCCTAGATCCTAGCCCTAACCCTACGCCGAACCCTAACTAGTAGATCAGGCACACCGTCGATCGTGTGATAATGGCTCGAGCTGCGGGTGTATGTGCCAAAGGGTCCCAATCTTGGTTCTCCATGTGTATATGTCCTAAACAAACCTAAAAGATGAAAAAGTACATTGGTGCACCCTCGCGCGGAGAAATCTAGGGGGGTAGACCCGCCGGGGCACACGTTCCGTCTGTTTTGGGGGGAGGAGGGGGAGAACGACCGCCGGAGCACCGGAACCCCACCAAATCTTGCATGTGGGCCTATGATATGTGTCAAAGTGTGGTTCAAGGTCTAATGGTGCAAAAGTAGCTCCCCTAAACCCTAAACCCTAAACTGGGGAGGCTTCGTGCCCTAAACCCCTCTAAACCCCTAAACCACAACACCGGAGCTGCAGAACCATGCATCATAAACCCTAACCCTAACCCTAAACCCTAAACCTATACCTAACCATAAATACTTAACTTTAAACTAAACCCTAGCCCTACCCCTAAACCCTAGCCCTAACCCTACACCTAACCCTAACCGAGAGATCCGGCTCACCGTCGATCGTGTGATAATGGCTCGAGCTGCGTGTGTATGTGACAAAGGGTCCCAATATTGGTTCTCCATGTGTATATGTCCTAAACAAACCTAAAAGAATGAAAAAGTACATTGGTGCACCCTCGCGCGGAGAAATCTAGGGGGTAGACCCGCCGGGGTACACGTTCCGCTGTTTTGGGGGGAGGAGGGGGAGAACGACCGCCGGAGCACCGGAACCCCACCAAATCTTGCATGTGGGCCTATGCTACGTGTCAAAGTGTGGTGCAAGGTGTAATGGTGCAAAAGTAGCTCCCCTAAACCCTAGACCCTAGCCCTAACCCTACACCGAACCCTAACTAGTAGATCAGGCACACCGTCGATCGTGTGATAATGGCTCGAGCTGCGGGTGTATGTGCCAAAGGGTCCCAATCTTGGTTCTCCATGTGTATATGTCCTAAACAAACCTAAAATAATGAAAAAGTACATTGGTGCACCCTCGCGCGGAGAAATCTAGGTGGGTAGACCCGCCGGGGCACACGTTCCGCTGTTTTGGGGGGAGGAGGGGGAGAACAACCGCCGGAGCACCGGAACCCCACCAAATCTTGCATGTGGGTCTATGATATGTGTCAAAGTGTGGTGCAAGGTCTAATGGTGCAAAAGTAGCTCCCCGGTGTGACCTTCCTCACCGTTGGGCGATAACACTTAGGAGATTTTCCGAACCGCGGGTTGCTCCGAAACCGTGATATATGTGGGGGATGAACATATATGAAGAGTAATTTTGTATTGCACATTGTCTAATAAATAGTCATCAAAAATAAAAAATAATTAACAAATAAATATAAGTATTAGATGAAATAAAATAGGAAGAAAAACAAAAAAAATTATATTGGCGCACGGCAAAGAAGGGAACGCACGGCAAAGGTGCCTTTGCCGTGCAACTAACCAGTCCGCACGGCAAAGGGGCGAGCCACGGCAATGCCCAGGGCCTTTGCCGTGCGTGGTTTCTTTGCCGTGCGGCACGTAGGAACTTTGCCGTCTTCCTTTCTTTGCCGTGAGGTTTCTTTGTACTTTGCCGTCATTTGATTCTTTGCCGTGCGCCGCTTCTGTCTTTGCCGTGCTTGCCTTCATTGCCGTGCGCTGCTCTCAGATGTTGCCGTGCGGATTTTCGTTGCCGTGCGTGCTGCTTGCTGCGCACGGCAATGATTTCTTTGCCGTGCGGCGGCTCACGGCATTGAAACGCTGCACGGCAGCGCCTATTTTTCCCGTAGTGACTGCTGTAAACAAAAATATGTACTCCTCCAATCCGAATAAGTGTTGGGGTTTAGTACAAATTTAAGCTAATTTAAACTAAAACCTCGACACTTATTATGAATCGGAGGTAGTACTACAATTACTTATTTCAAAAATCCAGTACCACATGAAGATGCGTACATTCATACCACTGCATGTCCGTACACATAAACTATCACCAAATACAACTTGATTTATTTGAATGTTAACGAAGTTGGTGAATTTTCCGAATGTCCAAACCACCCATAGATCAAATTCGAGATATTCCAAGTAATGGGTAAATTTGGGTGTGCGGGCCTTATTTCGTTAATCTCCGTACAAAACAGTAACCAAACTGTAAAATACCTTACCAATACATTTTTACCAAGAAAAACTATTTAGCTTTGACAAGGCAAAAAGAATCAAAATCTGGTGTATGAGCAAGACCCCTGATAATCTGCCACTACAACATGCCGACATATCCAAATCGCGGTTCATCTGACTAGGAAGTGAGTATGTAGCAAGTGTATGCATAATTAAGGACATAACATATGGGTACTGTCCCTATTTGTGTGCTTATATCGTTAGTTGTGTGCGTATGTATGAACTAGATATATGGAAAACAATTAATTATTATTCCATTGAAGAAATAAAGAATATGAGCAAGATGTGCTCTCGTGTGGGGTTGTTCATGAAAATTACGAGGTGTGCTTCGGTGTCCCACCTACGCTCCCACCACTATTAAAGTTGAGGAGATAAATTAGCCATCAAAGAGGTATCGAGAGATCCTGACCATCCACGGGAGGACAAAGTTTACAAAGGGGGTACACGGAAGCAAAACCAGAAAATTATATGTCCGAAAGAGAAGAACACACTGAAAACTTGTGCGTTTATTGTGTTTTTCAGATTCATCCCTTTTCTCTTTTTCAATGTATTGTTTTTTCTCTCGGACGCGCGCAAATATTAGTGATTGGTTTGGGAAACACATGTATAGGTAGTATGGCCAAGGTACCACGTGTTTCTCGCGCTTTGCCACATCACCAGAAGACTAGATTGGATGACAATTGACTGCATTTTTCTAGTAAAAGATAATCTCTGAAATAAATCGGGATGGTTGGTTTGGGACTTGGGGTTGCATCTTGCATGTGGCGCCACGATTCTGTTGACGCGGCAACCCGGCCGTATATCATTCCAAATCCTGTGTCTCAACAAAAAAAAAAAGTCTGCTGTTGGAAATAATCCCAAATCTCCTCTCCATCTTGGCGTCGCTCTAACCCGTGATGTCGGAGGGCAGGTGGCCTGGTATTCTCACCGGTCTTCGGATCTGGTGACATTCGTGTATGGCGGTTGGCGTTCGGCACTCTCGCGGGTGACGGTTGCGTTGGCTACTGCAGTTATGTCTGGCGTCTTGCAGTTGGGTGTGAGGATGGCGGCAGGCGGCAGCGTTTGTCTTCTTCGACTGAGTCTGAAGAAGATGACGGTGTTGGGATCTGGTGACCACGGGGAAGATCCTCGGCCGACGTGCCACAAAGTCTCGGGCTCGTCCTCTGCGATGACCCGGTTCATCGGCTCAAAAAGCATCATTAAATGCGATAGTGCTCTCCCAGATCTAGGTGTGGTGGTTGTTCGCCTCTTTTTCCAGCGTATCATGGTGACAGTGGAGGAAGATGGACGATGTTTCAGCGAGGCACAGGTTTCTCCAAGGGTGAACTTGTACTTTTACTTCTTGTGAGTTTTCTTGTGCAAAGTTGTTTGATGCAAATATTTGTCTTGTATGGTGACCATATGTATAATCTCTGTAAACAGATTGTCTAATGAAATATATGGTTACATAAAAAAAATCCCAAATCTCTTTCGTCATGTGCCAAACTCTACTTTCCCGTGTCTTCATCGTGAAGCACTATGAGTTATTCTATAAATACGAAGGTAAAAACTTGCACTAAAAAAGGTGAAAAACTTGTACTCTCTTCATCTTTTTTAGATAAATAACGCTTTATTACTGAAAATTTTAAGCTTTACATCTGATCTCTGCATAACAAAGGTGTATAAACCAGATGGTGAATTTTACATCTGATCTTTGCGCCACGATTCTGCATAACAAAGCTTTACATCTTGCATGTCCTCCTCCAAGGGCGACTCGGGCGAACCCTAGCTGCCACCGCCGCCTTCCCCTCCCCCTCCCCTCCCCTCGCCTCCTCGTCATCCCCGGAGGCCGCCGCCGGCGAAGCTTGGCGCGGCCGGTGATGGGGGCGGCGGGGATCCTCGCGTGGTCCCCTGGTGCGGCGGTAGGAGGCACGCCTCCACGCCGGGGGGATGGTCCCGGTTCTGGTTGATGACGGCGCGGGCGGTGTTGGGGGCGGCAGCACGGCCCTGGCCATGGCGGCGCAGCCCTCTCCGTCGTTCCTCGCCGTGGCCTCGCCGGGAGGGCGGTGATGGGGGCGGCGGCGATGCCCCGAAACCTGGCGCGGTCCTCTCCTCCTTCCTCGCCTTGGCATGGCCGGGCGGGTGGGGATGGGGGTGGATCTCGTGTTGCTCCTCCTCAAGAGCTGGGATCACGACACCAAGGGCGGCGGCCCTGGATGGCGATGGTGGTGATGGCGCCGACCTGGTGGCAGGTGGCGGGCGTCAGGTGCCGCTGACCGTGGCACCGCGGTGGTGGTCTTCTCTCTCGCCGGAGGAGATCGGCTAGTTGTGTGGCTAGCTGTGGCGGATCTTGCGATTCGTCGCCTAGCTCCCGATGGCGAGGCGCAGCTGCCGGTGAAAGCCGGCCCGGACTTCGGTCATGACGGATGATGGCGGCGCCTTTCATCGTTACCTTGTTGAAGGCATTGTCTCTGCAGTCTGTGTTTCTTCGCCTGGGCTGCTCCAGGGGAAACCCTAGACCCGGGTCTCCCGGATCGGACGATAGCGGCGCGCAACACCGTTCTCCCTGTTGGGGGTATCGTTTTCGGAGCAGACAACGGATGATGGCGGTGCTGAGGTGGAGCGGTGTGCTTTTGCTGTGTCGGTGTCGTCGAGTCACCGCGGCATGGTGCAGTGCTGTCTCGGGGCAGATGCAGTGTGATGGACATGCGCAGGATGGTGGAGTCGTCTGGCGCCGTGGTGGCATCGATGGCAGGCCTGGCATGGTCAATGCGATAATCTCTCTTGAAGATGGAGTCGAGGAAGACGGTGGTAGAAACTTCTATGGCGTGTGCGTTGGCGTATGCTGAGAGTCTGCTTGACTGGATGTGCTTCTCATATGCTATTGGCGGCCTGGGAAGGCATCTGGTTTTTGGATGATATGAGTTGGTGAATTGTCACCCCATTCATCCCTCTGTAGGTTTAGCGAGGTGGCTTCGAGTTTGATCTTTTGTATTGCTCTTGTAAGGTATTGTGAATAATCTAATAAAAAAGTCGTGTGCATCCTTTGGATGCAAAAATTGGGGCGATATTTCCTCCATTTGGAAAAAAAAAACAAAGGTGTATACCGCCACACACACATCCAAACCTCCAACGTGGATAAAATTATGACTAAGACTCATAAAGAAACATACATAGATGAACGCCTAAAATGGTGGAGGTCTTATCTGCATATTACTCTGGCATCTATCACTAGTAGGAAAAAGCTCATTAGTGGCGCATTAAAAAAATATTCTGTGGTGCATGGGAGGTGCGTCACAGAATTCGGATGTAGAATTTTCTCTCGATCATTTTGATATATTGTACGTTTTTTTTCCAAGTTCGTATCAACCAGAAATTCAGTTTGATGATTTTGCAACGTAATTTTGTAAAAAAAGTCAAAATTTATGTTTGTTAATTTTCAGTGGTACTAGATAACATAATACATGGACACCTCGAAGGATTTTATTTTTTAAAATTTCTATCTATTTTTTTATATTTTACAGAGGTAAAAAATACGATCCACGGGGGTAGGGGGAGTTGCGTGGAGAAGAAAAAGCTTATTTCTGTGGCGCATGGGTCAGGTGCGCCACAGAAAGGCCACATTCTGTGGCGCATGTGTTTGTGGTGCGCCGCATAATATCTTATTTCTGTGACGCACCGGGGCTGGTGCGCCATAGAATGCCCTAATTCTGTGGTGCACGGGATCTTGTGCGCCATAGAAATAGCAAAACCAATGATTGGGGCTAGCCGGGTGTGGGTCCACCATATTTTTGTGGTGCATGTGTGCCAGGTGCGCTACAAAAATAAGCTATTTCTGTGGCGTGCCACAGAAATTGATTTTGTGGCGCACGAATAGTTGATGCGCCACATAAATAGAATCTCATCTATAAGGCTTTTCCTACCAGTGTACGGCGGGAAAAAATCTATTATGATCTCCTCCAATCCTGTAGATACCTTCATAAAAAGATTTTGACTCTCCACGCGCTGAAGCAAATACCACAGACGGAGAAATCAGTGGAGCGGTAGATAACCTGCATCAAAAATGAATTTTTATTATTAAAAAATTTGTCATTTCTATATAGCCATAGTGACCATGTAATGGCAACCGCTCCCACCCTATAGAAGTTTTAAACCTATGATAACGCTACGGGGAGGGTACAAGGTAGAACCTATTTAGGTAACTGACCATGTAAATCGTGCAAATTGGCAATGGAAAAAGTTGTTTAATAGTCTCATCATAATAGAATACACACATTTTACTTCTTTGCCAATTACTTCCTTGACAGAATACACACTTTCATCATGAGATTTGTTCAAATTTATATATATTTATACACTAACAAGTATCTACATACATCTAAATTTAGATAAATTTTAAAAGATGTCGGAGATTTGTTTAAATTCATGATGTATCTATGCACTAAAAAGTGTCTACATATAACTAAATTTAGACAAACTTGCGACATCACTAAATTTAGACAACCTTAAAGATGTCGCAACATTGTATAAATTTAATTATATCTAGACACTCTTTAGCGTAAAGATACATCTAAAAGTAAACAAATCTCCAACATCTTATTATGCATGGACATAGTATTTTTCAAAGTATCTGCATATTTTTCGATAAACTATCCTGACAATATATGAGTGGGAAAATGGGACCGGGCTACATATAGCTCTCTATTTTCAAGAAATCAAAATCATATTTTGAAGTTCTTAAAAAATTATAAATAATTCTTCATATAGTCAATGATGTATCCTGCAATGGTGCAAAATTTTAATGTAACATTATTTATATTCTAGGCTACATTAAAATGATAAAATCAGATAAATTTTATAGTCTTGAAATATGCAATATTCACTATAGTAAGATCCACATATTTGTTATTTTTGTGTACCTAGAATGAAAACAATTTCATATTAGGATTTTGTATATTTGTAGCATATATTATTCGCTACATACATTATTGTTTTCAGTTTTTTTTTGAAACTCTGAACTATGATTTTCTATTTTAAAAATCGAGATTACATGTTACTAGACCTTTTTTTTTGAAACAAGACAATACTTGCCATTTTTTATTGATAAAAAAGAATACAGCATATTAATTAGCAGGAAACCATCCAAAAACATATAGAAGTGCACTGATATCATTATGGAACACGATTACATTAGGAAGAGCGCCAATGAGAGACAACTCCGACTTGGCCAACGAGCTTCACGAGAGAACTTTGCCGAGCTCGCGCCGACCGAATACTCCGCCAAGACCACCAGTAGCCAGTCTTCGTTGCAGCAGGGACACCCTCGACCGCGACTCCAACTCCACATTGACACAACGAAGCGCGAGATAACCCATCGAACATGTCGGTAATCGACTAACAAGCCCAACCTATGCTCTACGCCTCATCATAGCCAAACAGCCCGTAGCGCCCCGAGTCAAAGCCAACTCCGAAACGATGCCCCCAACGAGGAGTTCATCGTCCGATCCCGAGGATCAGAGGTTTCCCTCCGGAGGCATGACTACGAGATGAGGAGAGGAGTCATCAATGATGCTTCTAAGAAAGTCAATGACACCCATGGGTGTCGTCGCCGTCTGTCCTGACCAAAGCCAAGACCAGGATTTCTCCGAGGAGCCTCTACCTTGAACCACCCGAGCCGAACTACGACAAAATGCAACCAGCTTCCACAGCCAAGACAGCACCAAAACCACCTTCTCGCCACTGCCAAATGATTTTTCGTAGACGAAGTAACTAACTATAAACGGCCGCAGCTCTTATCCAAATGATTTTAATTACAAGCGTCGACGAGAACAAGCCAAATAGCACTTCATATCATCGATCTTTCGTAGACGAAGTAACTAACTATAAACGGCCGCAGCTCTTATCCATCCCATGTGGCCTCTCCGTATCTTCATTTTTCTTTTCTCGCATGACGTAGCTCTCCTATCATATTTGTTCGCATTTTCTAGTAATCAGCTCTACTTACTAATTAGACAATTCACCACTTGCTCATCGAAGTAGCACCGAGAACGATTGAACGAAACCATGCAGTATGAAAAAAATTACGGGAGTGCTTTGCGTCAGCCGGGCAGAGCTCACTGCCGACTAGCCGCCTCCCCGCCGTCTGATTTTATTAAAACGCAAGATTTGAGCCGTCCGACCACTGTGGACCTGCCTGCACTATACACCTCACGGTTCAACACTTAGGGCGCGTTTGGTAGGCTAGACACCCCTTGCCTCGTATCGGCCCAGCAACTATCGGTCCGTTTGGCTGCCTGGACTAAGTGGTGTTGTTGCACGAACGGATTCTCAAAGCACCCTCAGGCCAGATCCTGGAGGAACGCCCGATTGGGTAGTTCCCAGCGGTGCAGGCAAATCTCGAATGCGGCTGATGCAAAAACGAATATTCGGCACACGGGCGGAGACGAGGATGGAGATGGCGGGAGCTGCGGTGCGCATCAGCGAAAAGTGAAAAGGGGGCGGGAAGGATTCTGTCACCTTCCGTCGCGCCCCATGGCCTATTTATACCCCCTCCTCCACTCCCCCCCCCTCCCCCAAATTTTGAGCTCCTCCTCCCGTCAGCAAGCAGGTAAGAGGCGCACGCATCTCCGGTCGGCGATGGTGGCAGCGGCGGTGACGGCTGCATCTGGGCGGCTTCATTACTTCTTGGCGCAGCACATCATCACCTCCGGCGATGACGGTAAGGAATCCCTTATCCCGGTACCGCGGTTACGTTTAGATGTAGGTTAGGAGTTGTCAGATCTTGGCTAGGGTTTGGTCTTGTAGAAGGGGTTAGTCCGGACTGTGCTGAGCTATCATGATCTTGCTAGGGTTCCACATTTATGGTTGCTTGTTTGTCCCAAATGTGCTGATATCATGATCTTGCTAGGGTTCCACATTTATGGTTGCTTGTTTGTCCCAAATGTGCTAACCTACCATGATCTTGCTAAGGTTTGTGTTGTTCACAGTCGCAATGAACTGCTTGTCTGATTTAGGATGATGTTGTTATGGTTTGTGTTGTCCACTTTAGGCATGTCTTTGATCCCAAGTAGATCCACGTTATATGTACTACGATGTATGTAGGACTCCTTCTGTGATGACTTTAGCCAGGCGCTTGTCTGCATTGGGGACTCTCAGATGGATCCCTTCGCAAGTTCCCGATTCACTGCCCCTCAATGACTCCAAAGTGGGGGTCACATCTCTGCCGGCCGTCAATGGGCATGTGGCTGACCTGGTGGCTTAGGTAGCGGCAGAGGTCACGGCTAGGTTGGCCGCCACAAAGAAGAACACGAACCGTAGAGACTGGCACCATGAAATGGCTTCCATTCATGTCCAGCTTCGTCTTGGAGAAGATGTGCAGCTTGATCAAGACCGAAGTGAGAACTGACAAAGGATTAAAGGAAGTCCATCTAACTGTTGTGGCGAAGGGCCTGTTTGAACACTGTGGTGTCTCCGCGTGCTCCACTCAGGTGTACAACCACCTGAGGAAGTGGAGGCAGAGGTGGCTCACCATTGACAGGATCCGCGATTTAAGCAGGGCTCAGTGGTGCGAGGATACCAAATGCATCATCCTTGAGGGTGAGCACTACATGCAGGCACGTCGCGGTGAGCACGCTCAGTCCACCTCACTAACTATTTTGATCAGCGACGAGCGGAACTAACATCATTGTCCCTTCGTATTGTAGGATCATCCAAAGGACGCAGAGTACCTAAATGTGCCCATTGTCAACTACGACGAGATGCATACCATATGCTCTTTCATTCTCGCCACCGACAAGTACGCCATGGGATCCAGTGAGCCCATGGGCCCGGCTGCAGCAAATCCTTCACCTGAGGATGATGAAACCCATGAGTCCGACATGGTCAACCTCGATGGGCCACCTGAGAAGGCTGCCGACGCGCCTGACAAGGCGACCGCCGGCAAGAGGAAAAGAGGTGCCTTCGCCGACGACGAGCTGGTGGCCTTCACCAACATGACTGCTGTTGTGAAGGACGTCGCACAGGCTATCAAGGACAACAAGCCCACGGACATGCACCCTGACATGTACAATGCGGTCATGGACATGCTTGGCTTCGCCGAGGACGATCTCACGGCGGTGCTGAGCCACCTCGTCGACCACAAGGCCCAGGGTTGCAACTTTGTGGGCATGATCGAGCCACACCGCGTCCTCTGGCTAAGGAACTACCTTGCCAAGTACCACTGCAAGGTGTAGTGGTGCCCTTGAGGGGGTGGTTTAGGGGATGCATGCATGGAGGTGATGAACTTGATGATGATGACGCTGATGATGTACATTTTGGCAGTAGCTAGGGTTGAAAGACATTTGATGGCCCCCTTCTGTAACTATGATGAGGTGGTATATACTAACCCCTCAGGTGATGGTGAAGTTGCAGTGTTAGGATGACACCCACTTTTGTTGTGGTGGTAGGATGACACCATAGTAGTGTAGGATGAACTTGTGGTCCACTTTTGGAATGATCATGCATGCCCCTGCTAGTTTATCATTTGTTTTTAACACGTGTGTAGTTATATTTCTCTGTTATGAATTGATTCATGGTTGTGATCGATTACCTGTTCTTCTTATGTCGTGCTAGTGGTATGTGGTGTTCCACAGACAGTTTCGAGGAATCTACAACTCATGAAGGGTCTGTCAAGACCAGGTCAGTCGCTACTCCAACAACAACTACCGAGGGTATGAAACATTGAAGGAGGCACAGGAAGAGTACCTCACCACCTGGAAGATGAGTTCCTGGCAGATCAGGCCATCGATGAGATAGTGCCATTAGGACAATTACCACTGGAGGAAGTGCATGCTCTGCAAGGAGCACCACCGGAGGTACGTTCGAGTCGGGTCAAAGATTACATCATCGCCTTCCTCATCGTGGTGATCGTGAGGATCTTGTTCTTCTGAATGGTGTCTGATCGTATGTAACATGTTATGGTATGGTATTCTCACCCTATTTGAATTGTGGTAAGTATATGGAACTGCGATTTGAGCAACCAAACAGCTGATTCATGTTTTTCTGCTTGCAAGTTGGGCTGGAAACGGGCAACCAAACAATGGACCTGGCTTCCCTCTCCGGTGCAGAAAAGGCCGCACAGGCTACTAAACGACCCACGTTTCATGGCCCATGATCCGTTCGCGGCGCGCAAGGAAGCACATCTCGTTGGCGCAGTGAGCCACGAAATCCATGCAGGCTACCAAACGCGCCAATAACGGTTGCAACATTACCGCAACTTTTTTTCCGTTGTGTGTCAAAACAGTGCAAAAATGTGTGGCAATTTTTTCGAAATACTAATGCATCAAAAATATGTGCCTGCAACTGATTCTCATTGGTCACGGAGAATCGGCAAGAAAGAATCATCCCATGTATGCAGCGATGTGAACAAACACTTGCAACATGAGTGGAACAATTGCAGCAAACGCCTAGATTTATCATAGCATATTGTATGTTTGTCAACTTTGTTTGCAGCAAACAAAAATGAGTTTCCAACATGCTGAGAGAACATATACAACATCAATAGTTCAAAAATTAGCAACCCTTTATTTTTCAGCACCAATCTTGATGATCGTGCCAACAGTTAATTTGGAACGCGCTTCGCGCTCACCATAATCTGGTTTAGCCAAATCTAGCATTTTCTATTAACAACACCATCCACATCCTTGAACTTGGGTATGTAAACAACATATCTTGGCATTGGAAAAAAAAACTTAGCATGTTCACGACCAAAACAAAAAATTATACCTCGATAGGTATGCGGTGTTGGGCGGTTAGAGCATCTCCACCGGGGCTTCCAATAGAGCTCCTAATGGCTCTATTGGGAGTCTAGTGAGAGAAAGTGTCCGCACCGGCGCTCCCCAAAAACGTCGGCATGTTTTAGAGCCCCATAAAAGCGCTGGCACTCCCGAAAGGATCCCTTCGCAAAGGGAGCCGATTGGGAGCGCCGGCGTCCAATTTCTGCTGAAAAGTTGCATGTGCCCCACTTGCATGTGACACAGCCCACTAAAGATTCACCCCTCTCCTACTTTTTTTGTCCCCACTTGCATGTGCATGCATAGTGCCAGCTCTCTATTGGATTAATTGGGGGAGACGCGGTCCCCAAATATTAAGTGCATGCAGCCGGCACTCTCCATAGCCTGCTGCTGCGTGCATGCCAGCGCTTTTTTTTGGAGGATCGGTGGAGATGCTCTTATACCTAAACGCTATGATCCATGGTATTAACACTCTATCAATGGTTAATGCCAGAGGATGATTGCGTTGAGAAAAATGGTTAGTTTTGATAAAAGAAAATTATGAAAAGAGATACTTTCAGCTGAACTTTCTTAGGGTTAAATTCGTCAATCCTCACCTGATCTTGCGGTAGAAACAAACCCTAAATTTAAACTACTCCGATTGCGCCGTCACATTACGCCATTACGCATCGTACAAGCACAGAGTTCTCCTCTCTCAAGTCGTAATCACGAAGACACGCAATGATACGGTGTACTGTTATCAGGAATATGCCCTCTCACCTCTGCGATGCGGTGCCCAGGAAACGCAGCCAGGGGCATATTTGTCAAACCAGCACCAACACCCACCTGACCTCGACCTCGACTGGTCTCTTCTCCTCTCTTCTTCCTCCCTCCTCCCCTCCGGCGGCTCTGCTCTGCTTTTGTATATAAGCAGCACCCTCCTCGTCCCACAGGCACACCACCCCAGAAGCTCCCAGCAACTCACCCCTCATAGACAGAATTGCCTCCAGGTGCGAGCTTCGACCCGGAGCTCCTCCTCTTCGCGTTGCTGCAAGGTATACGCAAGATCCTCCCCCCGTTCGTCCTTGCTGTTCTTACAATTCCGTTCAGCCTTGATGCCAGCCGACGATGTAGGAGTCCTTCCTGGCTTTGTTCGATTTCGTGTGTAGTATGTGCGTGACTGCGCATCTTTCGGTTCTTTTCCAATTCCGCGTGTGGCCAGTCGTTGGAGAAGAGAATTTGGGCACATGCGCCAAAGCCTGCTTTGAGTGCTTTCGCATCCAATCCGGCTGTGTGTTAGGCGGTTGGATCTGGGAGTTCCAAGTTCTTTTGCTACAATTAGTGTTAGGATTGGAGGAAAGACGCAATTGTTTTCTGCAAAATTGGCTTTTTCCTTCTTTGAATTTGTCGGTCGCGTTATGTTTTTTTAGTTTTTACAATGTCTAATTTGTTGGAAACACGCAAGAGCTCTGAATTAGTTCTATGCCTATGTTATTAACACTACGAATTGGTTGCAGCCTTGACTCGAAAGAAAAATAATAATTCGAGATGCGTTCTCTGTTGTTTCTAGCGATTTGCTGTGTGCACACACCACTTTGGTTTTGTTTCATATATGGATCACCTTATCCCTGCTGCTTTAGTTGTTAAGCCGAACGATCTTCTGTTATTTTCTTCAACAATCCATGCTACGAGGTTGTATTTCTCAAACATCAATTGCAGAATCTGAAGATTTATTTTCTTCTTTGCAGAGAACTCCAGTACGAAACAAGCACTCAAAGCATAAGGGAATGCTGAAAGATGTGCTTGCTTAGAAAAAATTTCACCTGCGCGTTAAAGGAGATTGCAGCTGCTCCGCAAGAGCTGACTTTGTCAACTCTGTATGCGAGCAACCATCTTCTCTGCATCATCTCCAGGCCATCTAGACTCCCTCGTGACATGAAAGTGTTGTTCGAAGTCGTCGATCAAGACTACCTTGGGGAGGATGGTTGAAGTGTTGCAGTCCGTTTGAATTGTAGCCGCAATATATAGGCTGTGGTTTTTATATAGCTAGAAGACATGGAGAACAGAGGGAAGATTTTGATGGGGCGGTATGAGCTGGGGAGATTGTTGGGGAAAGGAACATTTGGCAAAGTGCACTATGCCAGGAGCCTCAAGTTGAACCAAAGCGTCGCCATAAAGATGTTGGACAAGGAGAAGGTGCTCAAGGTTGGGCTCGCGGAGCAAATCAAGCGTGAGGTCACAACCATGAGGTTGGTGGCACACAAGAACATTGTTCAGCTTCACGAGGTCATGGCGACACAAAACAAGATATACTTTGTCATGGAGTATGTGAAAGGTGGTGAGCTCTTTGACAAGGTTGCAAAGAGCGGCAAGCTCACAGAGGGTGATGCACATAAGTACTTCCAGCAGCTCATTAGTGCGGTGGATTATTGCCACAGCCAAGGTGTGTATCACCGGGATCTCAAGCCTGAGAACCTGCTCCTGGATGAGAATGAGAACCTGAAGGTCTCGGATTTCGGATTGAGCGCGCTCTCTGAGTCCAAGAGGCAAGACGGCTTGCTCCACACCACCTGCGGAACGCCTGCATATGTAGCTCCGGAGGTGATCAGCAAGAGAGGCTACGATGGTGCAAAATCAGATATCTGGTCCTGTGGTGTTGTCTTGTTTGTTTTGGCTGCTGGTTATCTCCCTTTCCATGGTTCCAACGTGATGGAGATGTATCGGAAGATTGAGCAAGGTGATTTCAGGTGCCCCAGCTGGTTCTCACACAAGCTTCAGAAGCTCTTGTACAAGATCTTGGACCCTAATCCAAACACTAGGCCATCCATCCAGAAGATAAAAGAGTCTACCTGGTTCCGAAAAGGTCCAAAGGGCACTCTTGCAGTAAAGGAGAGAACTCCCAGTGAGAATGTCACCACAAATACCACAGCTGGTGTGAGGCCCAGGAAGCATGCTCATGATGTGAAGCCCATGACAGCAACAAACTTAAATGCCTTCGAGATCATCTCCTTCTCCACGGGGTTTGATCTGTCCGGCCTATTCATCCAAGAGGAATGCAAAAAGGAGGCGAGGTTCACTTCAGACAAGCCTGCTTCAGACATCATCTCGAAGCTGGAATGTGTCGCAAAGGCGCTGAATCTCAGGGTAAGGAAGAAGGACAATGGCGTGATGAAGATGCAAGCGCGGAAGGAGGGAAGGAACGGTGTTGTTCAGTTGGACACGGAGATCTTTGAGATTACGCCTTCCCACCATCTTATTGAGATGAAGCAAACAAGTGGGGATCCGCTGGAGTACCGGGAGCTGATGGAGGACATCCGGCCAGCGCTGAAGGACATAGTCTGGGCCTGGCATGGAGATGACCAGCAGCAACAAGATTAGGTTTTGGAAGTCCTGAGTATTTAGTTTTTGCTTGTCAAATTCGTTACTTTTTCAGCTAGAGCGATTCGTTCTGCATGCGTGTGTTCTTTGTAGTATGTTCTTTTTCTTGTACCTAAAGATTACTTGTTGAGGCATTGATGAGAAGTTGAGATGCATAATAAAAAGGTTGTTTATGTTCAGTTCCTCTCGTTGTCCTGTCATAATGTGCACTGAGATGATAATTTGGAAAACAAAAGAGCACTTGAAGTCTCTGTGGTTTACAATCTCTGAAAGAAAGTGACATATGTTCCATTTATCTTCTGATGTGAGTTGTAATAATATGAGTAACTTGACTAAACTCTGGAGTATGTAGTATGTTGGTTTATTTCAGGAGATCAATAGTTTCATAGAGGTTCTATACTTCTATTTACCAAATCTTAGAAGAAAAATTCATATAAACAAGGTTGCTCTGTCATACTCAACAACCCAATGTACAGACTGTACTCGCGAAGTAGAAAATCAACAAGTGGTTCCTGCCCAGTCTGATCCGAAAAGTAGAAGTAAACTTGTAATAGATAGCCAACAAAATACAGATAGCTGCAGCTTCACTAGAAAGCATCACCACTTATTAAACTGCAGAAAGAGTAGTTATCGATATAAAATGTGAAAACATCAAGCATATATAATTCACTTGCAGACAAATTTGGTCCAGAAAGTATCTAAACACCACTGGTGAAGAAATTAAAGAAAGTGCCACTACCATTGGGGATAGATCCAACGTCCAAGAGCCCCTTTTTTCCGCACTCCCCTAATCAACCATTCAAATAATTGAAGAGGCAACATTACACAGTTGATTCAACAGACAATCACAGCAACACCAAGTATTCGAAGGATAAACCCTTTGTGTCCTGGTTTCCATCATAGATGCTTCTGTCCTTGATGCCTGATGCCATGAAGGAGTGAACCATGATAGATCCCTGATGTGATGTATCGCCGAGATCAGAAATAAAAATCTTGCTACAGATGAAAATTGCTATCTTACGACATATATGCGAACCTTCCCCTCACAACTAGCAAATTTTAAATGAACAGGTTCATCTTTGTATTGGTTGGTTAGTTGAAACTTGGAAGTGTAGGTTATAATGTAAAACAACTGCAGGTTGATTTTCAAAGTTGGATGCCAATGGATTAATCATGTAATAATTGGAGTTCATTTTTGTATGATTACTATGTATTACCAATCAAATACAATGTTTTAAAATGCTATATTATTTTTATGAGCAGATAAACATGGAATCCATGGCAGTTTATTGCTACGAACACGGTGTATGAAAATGCAAATGAGATTTTATTTTAACTTTTAGTTGATTTTTTTTCCTCCGCATCTGGAAGTGTTCAGTCTGGTGTCATATCCTACATATATTACATGATTTTTAAGTCCCTACAACATTCCTAGTAAAACCACACACCACTCTAGCAAATGAGCTCTTTCCCTGAATGTTGCTCCTGCTGACGAGGCAAAAGCAGAGTTATGTTTCTATGCTTTAAAAAGATGTTTCCTGAATTCCTGTTACTTCATTCATGACAAGTAAACGGTCTGGAAATTTTCTTTGGAAATGGTGTTCATGCTATAGTTTGTGGCACGATGACACGCGAAAAAGAAAGTCCCTAGCATGTTCAGTATTACCTGTTCCCCGTGAAAGAAAAATGCTTAGCATTACCTAAGACGACGTCTCGTGTTTCTCATCAGGAAAGAGATGCGCAGAGCATTGCTGAACGCTAACGTTGATGCCTCGCTGTTAAGATACTGATATATCTTATGATGATTACAGGCTGGTTTGGAAGCTTTCTACCGGTTAGGACTTCTCAGTACATTCGTTGTCTTGGGAGATACGGAGATATAGCATGATGGATGTCAGGTATCGGCACAGTTTTATATGGAGAGGTAGGTGTTATCTGACAAGATATAATCTGTTAAGAAGGAAGTGTTTGCTTTATAGTGACCCTGGGAGTGGAGGCATTAACCATCTACTCCGTTTTAGATGCCCAGTTGACGATGATAGAATATGCTTGATCTAATCTCTTCGAAGCTAACATGGATCCCTCTCCGTGAAACATATGCTTGATCAAATATGTAAGAAAGTGCAGAATGTTTTTCTGACAACCCACAAGAGTAAAGATAATAAAAGATTGTTGTGTACAAAGTGAATCGAGAACAAAGCGAAGATGGGGTGGCTCTGGCCTTAGGTCCAAGGGGCGCAGTGGCAAGGCCGCTGCTACGTGATTGTCGCTAGTAATCATGGCCACCTCGCTTGGGTCAAAAGCATCATCGGTGAAAAATCCTCATGTTTCTCTCCTTCCACAAGCATGATATCCTTTTACTAAACATGCTGAAAGCGAAGTTAGTATATTGATAAACAAAATAAAACCACCAGCACTTGCGGACAACCAAGAAAGTATCTAAATTCTACTTGTCAGGAAATTTTAAAGAAATTGTGGCTATCACTCGGTAAGGAGGGTAGATCCAACATCCAAGAGATATTTTTTTATCTTCAGTTTCCTAACCGGCCATGCAAATGACATTTCAGAAGTTAAATTGCTATATTTGACTCAGCATAGAAATCGCAGCTATGCCAAGCTGTTGAATGGTATAAAATCTTGATCCCCAGTTTCCAACATAGATGCTTCTGTCCTTGATGCCTTATGCCATCAACCATATGATCGATGCCTGATGCGACGAATCACCGCAGATCACAAAGAAAATATAAGTAAAACTATGTGACGGAGGTATTAATCTTGTCATCTTACGACATGTAGATGTTTACCTTCTGTGGACCTTTATCTGTCAACATAATACCTAAGACACGTGAATAGCAAAACCAAAGGATATACTGGAATGCCATGTAATTTTTCTTGATTTTGGAAGGAATGTGTCATGTATTTTAATCCAATAATTTTTTTTCAAACACATGCCAAAACGTGTATTTTAATCCAATATATTTTGAAAACTATAGGAGTTGGCATCAAATGGCCAGTTCTTTTCGGCTTCTCTAACGGCTTTTTGTAGAAGCATCCCTCCACCAGGTTCTCCAAAAAGCCCGGACCCTGAATTTGTTCCGGTTTATAATCTGGTTTTGCCTTGATGATTCTGCAATGCTATGAATCATGATAGATGCCTGATGAAATGCATCTTGATTCCGTATATCAGAAAGAAAAGTCTTGCAAAGCTTTTGCCCCCGTTTCAAAAAAAAATTCTTACTGCCGCAACGAGGAAATTTAAATTTGGTTGGTTAGTTGGAACTTTGTAGGTTATATGCTAAAACAACCGCAGGTTGATTTGCAAAGATTGATGACCATGGATTAATGATGTAATGATTGGAGTCCATTTTTTGGTACGGAACGACGATATACGGGAGAGAGTTGGGTAGCACCGATTGAAGAGAAGCTGGTCCAACATCGTCTGAGATGGTTTGGACATATCCAACGGAGGCCTCCGGAAGCGCCAGTGCATAGCAGACGGATAAAGCGTGCTGAGAATGTTAAGAGGGGTCGTGGTAGACCACACTTCACATGGGAGGAGTCCGTTAAGAGAGACCTGAAGGTTTGGAATATCGACAAAGATTTAGCCATGGACAGGGGTGCGTGGAAGTTAGTTATCCATGTTCCGGAACCATGACTTGGCTTCGAGATCTTATGGGTTTCAACTCTAGCCTACCCCAACTTGTTTGGGACTGAAAGGCTTGGTTGTTGTGTTGTTGTATTGTACCTATCATTCTATCAAAGCTTGTTCTTATTCTTGCTCCCCTTGACAAGGCAAAGCAGAGTAATGTTTCTATATTAGCTTAACTTCACAGAGATGTTTCCCGTCGCTGCATTCCTGACGAATAATCAGTATAGATTTATATATTTTCGAAAATGGTGCGAAGTTTGAAAATGGTGTTTACGCTAGCTTGCGGCACGATGACATGATTGGTCACTCCCTTTATGTGAGAAAGAAAGTCCCTAGCAAGTTTAGCATTAGCTATTCCCCGAAAGAAATGTTTAGCACTACGCCACTACCAATGACGGCGTCTCATGTTTTTTTATCAAGAAAGAGATATGCAGAGCGCTGATTAATGCCAACGCTGTTGCCTCAGGGTGAAGATCTCCGGAGATATCTAGTGATGATTACAGGTTGGTTTGGACTTTGGAAGCTTTCTACCAGTATGGACTTTTCACTACAATCCACCAGGTTGGTTTCCCTATCAGCTCTTTTTTTTCGAAATGGGGCATCGCCCAGCCTCTGCATCGTTACAATGCACACAGCCTTTTCATTTATTGCAAGGTTTCCCTATCAGCTCATTTTATCTTCAGTTTCCTAGCCAGCCATGCAAACGACATTTCAGAAGTTAAATTACTGTAACTTACCTATTCAGCAAACAAATCAAAGTTATGCCAAGTTGTTGAAAGCTATGAACTGTTGATGTACCAGGTTTCCAACATAGATGCTTCTTTCCTTGATGCCTTATGCCATCTACCATATGATAGATGCCTGATGCGACGAATCTCCGCTGATCATAAAGAAAATATGAATAAAATTATGTTATGGCGGAATTAAACATGCCATTTTACGACATGTAGGTGTTTACCTTGTCCGGAACTTTATCTGGCAACATGATCGGAAATTCACAATCCTGGGAGCATATGCTCCCTTTATCCAGATATCAGTTTTAGAAATGTTTAAAAAATTAGAAAAAACTTTCGCATGTTTATCTCAACATTCTATACGAGCAAATGAAATTTTGCAAAGAAACGACATTTTTCGTGGTTTACAAATGAGACATAAGACATGTGAATAGCAAAAAACAAAGGATATCCTGGAAAGTCATGCAACTTTATTGGTTCTGTAAGGAAAATGTCATGTATTTAAATTATGTCGCTTGTCTCGGCCACCTCTGAATGTCTGAATTTTGTCACTCTATGTTACATGTCTGACGATGCAATTTAGAATTGTGACATCTCCTGCTTTGGATAGACTTGAATAGTGGAAGAGAATCATCTGCGACATGCATGAATACCAACCAACTGCATGGTCTTAAGTTCTCGACAAATGCGAGAGACGCGCGGTTGATTCCGGTAGAACCAAATCTATGAAGCATCACTTGAAACAGGCGGTGGCTGCCAGAGCAACCTGCTAAACGAAGGCCTGTCGCAGATGAAGGATGTGTGAGGGGAGGTATTGCAGTTCTCTTCTCTCGAACAGCTGCTTGCTGAGAAGTTGGGCCTTGATGCATTTTCAAGCATGCCTGTGCACCATGGAGTAATGTCCGTGAAATCATATGTTGATCCGATTTTCACGGGATAAAAGCACACAGCTCATTCCATTCGACTCGCAACTGTCCAGTTCGCGTGCCTGGATGATGCTCCGAGGAGATCGGCAGGGAGGAATCAAGGAGGCCGGAGACAGTGCTGGGAATTTATTCAGAGAGCAGTGCGAATGTTAGTACTCGAGAAAGAAGTAAAGAAAGCACCGTCCAGCTACTGGAAGCAATTAAAAAAACTGGAGATGTTTGTTAAGACATCAGCATGTATGTTTCAAAATGCTATTTGGGAGACTGACAGACAGCAAGGGAATGTTGTTACCCAGAGGATACATTCATTGTGTGATCTATAGGTATTACTCCATCAATGGTTTGCAACAGCTCTCTGCTCACAAGGTTTGCAACAGCTAGCATCACAGGTAACACAAAATCCAGGAAGACAACTCAAAAGCACAGTTACTTGGAGCACCAATTTCTTCAGAAACTTCGCGTCACCAAAGGTCAAAATCCAGCTTTTATTTCAGCAAATTATTGGATCCCACATCACAAATTGATACATATTGCAACTGGTGCTTTGAACATGGCCAAGGTGGAAACGAAAATTTAAAACATGCAAATTTAGTTCGAAACCCACACACACCATACTCCAGGGACTGCCAAGCAATGCCCCATCTTACACTTGCCGTATACGACACAAGGTTCACACATGATCAATTTTGCACATCTACTTCAACATATATCCCCCGTGTTTACAACTGCCGCCTCATTACATGCAAGATGTAACTACAACATATATCATGCAAATTTACCCCATTCTGGGCACTCCAATTACACGAATTTGAAATAGATGATGTTGTTTCGTCACCGGGCCTTCTCTGATTCAGATTTCGCCGGTGATGCGACAAGGGTCCTCCAAAGGTACCGCCCACTTGCCATGTCCACCATCGTCCAGAATCCTGTCTTCGCAGCGGATGCGACCTACATTTGCAAGCAAATGGTGCTTCAGTCTTAGGGGCAAATCTCAATACAAAATAGCCATAAGAACATTTCTTGCAAATTTGTAGACAACATGAAACTGTGGCTCAATCTTCTTCTTGAATATATTGACACTTACCAACTCTCCATCAATGGTAACCATAGCTAGCTAAGTAAATATGCAAACATCAACTATTTGAATACTTAACCCATTGAGCAGGAATTCACATAATGTCTGCATAAAGCTCAAGATAAACATATACAGTAAATAATATCTATTATAGGTTTAAATGCTATATCCGGAAATCGGTAAAACACAGTTATGTTAGATAGCGCTGTGGGAGAGCAACAGAACGTATGAATGCAGCTGCAACCTTGACATGCTGAATTCTCTGGACAATTCAAAATCCAAATGAGGAAGGTTTTGTGGATTGGCAAAAAGGTATCCACCACTACACTGGAGACTGACATAATTTGCACAAATATGTCGGCTGTAGTATATCTATGAAGTCGCATATCACCACTGTTAACAAAGTTGTCCTGTGTGTGAAGAAGAGTAAAGCTATATTATCATGCAAGCATCCTTCAGTCAAAAGGAACCAATACCCATCACAGAAGCAATATGAATCACTTCTCTTGAAAATCTTGTACATAATGGAGACTTGTCGTTCAACCCTAAATTCAAAGACACTTAACAACTAGATATCAACTGTGCACCAGTACACGTCAGTTAACCATGAATTTTCTAGCTTAACTATTTTTTCCATCATACATACAGGAAATGTTTGGATACTTGGCCCATTCCTCCTTATCTTAGAACTTGTCTGAATATCTGTTCCAGATATGTGTATGCAGTGCATATTATCTGGCATAAGTATGGATTCTACATCAGAAAGGAATATGAATACACACATATTTTAGACCGACTGATGCGACATAAACAGAACATGTGAGTAAGGCTGCAACCTTGACATAAGGTAAAACTTTCAGAACACTCCAGGATTGGTTAATCTCAGATGCTGTAAATGCTGAAGCATGTACTTGTCGTGACGGCATGGTGCTTTTGATTCGGATGATGCTAACCAAGGTGGTGATCGAGACTGATTCTCTAGTCTTGGTTAATCTGTGGAAATCAAGGCTGACGACAAGGGCGAGGTCCAAGAGCTCAGTAGCTTTTTCACCTCTTTTGATGGACTGTTTGTTAGGCGTCAAGCCAATATGGCTGCCCATGTAACTGCAAAACAGTCTTCTGCAACTATCCTGCTGGAGTTCTGGGTGTCCCAAACTCCAGGGTTCCTAGCGCAGTGTATCTTGCATGACAGCACTTTGGCTGTTCAAGTAATATAAGCTCTTGACTATCAAAAACACACACCAAAAGTGTATCCATCCCTTCTCATGATGTATGTCCTCAGGTAATTTCAGGGTTCAGAAAAGCGGTAGGCGTGAATTTTCCAGTTTTGCTTCTGGCTTGCTTAGCGCCTACCTCGCATATGTGCACACCTAGCACGATTGCGCGCGCTCAAGGGTGCGCTTTTGAAATTAACCATGGCTAATTTGGAAATGAAAATTAGCAGCTCATTAGCAGGCACAATGCACAGGGCTTAGTTTCACTATAGTTGTATGTACAGAGGCCTAGATAATCTTCGACAAAAGAACCAGCCAAAAAAAATGATACTAAGAGCATCTCCAGCAGACGCGCTATATCGCGGCGCGCTAAAACCAAGAATCCGCGCGCGGTAAACAGATATCGCGCGCTGTGACGTTTTTTCCTCCGCCGGACGCGCCATTTTGCAGCGCGCGTTGGCGCGGTAAAATAGCACCTCCGCCGGACGCGCCATTTTGCAGCGCGCGGACGCGGCGCAAACAGCAAACACACACAAATATGCATCCAAGAAGATCAAACAATATATAAAAATTCATAAATATATTGTACCATCCAAATACAATACATTGTTCACAACAATACTTCACACCAAATACAACACATACAACAATACAACATGGTTTTGAGACAATACAACACATAATTTTCAAACAAATACAACAAATATGGAACTATTGTTGTCCATTCCAATTCCACCATTCTTCCATGAGATCTTTTTGAAGATCATCATGTGTGTCGTTGCACCGAATGGCATGGTATGAGGCAATGAATTGGGCAATCCTATGTGCGGACCTCGTCACTTGCACGGGAACCCCCATCAAGTCGTAGTGGGTATGATCCACATCTTTTCCGCGATCATCCTCTATAATCATGTTGTGCATGATTACACACGCGGTCATGATATACCAAAGGCATTCTTGATCCCAAAATCTAGCCGGTCCTCTAACTATGGCAAATTGGGCTTGCAAAATCCCAAATGCTCTCTCTACATCTTTCCTAGCCGCCGCTTGTGCATTGTGGAATTGAGTTTGCTTTTTACCTCTTGGTTGAATAATTGGCTTCACAAATGTTTGCCACCTTGGGTATATGCCGTCGGCGAGGAAGTAGCCATAGTTGTACTTGCGGCCATTTGCTTCAAACTCCACCAATGGACCTTCCCGCATTGCAAGTCTTGTCATTAGTGGTGACCGTTGAAGAACATTGATGTCATTGCAAGATCCGGGCATTCCAAAGAAAGCATGCCATATCCAAGTCTCTTGGTCGGCCACCGCTTCAAGTACTATGGTGGCATCCTTCTTGTAGCCTTTGAATTGTCCATGCCATGCCGCTGGACAATTCTTCCAACTCCAATGCATACAATCAATGGAACCAAGCATACCGGGAAATCCCCGGTTGGCGTTGATCTCCAAAAGCCTTGCCGTGTCTTGAGCATTGGGGGCTCTCAAGTATGTGGAGCCAAAGACATTGACAATTGCAACGACAAAGCGCTTCACACACAAGATAGAAGTGCTCTCTCCCATGGCCAAATGATCATCAATAAGATCTGCCGGTATACCATATGCCAACATACGCAAGGCGGCGGTCACCTTTTGATATGTGCTATGGCCAAGTTCTCCGGCGGCATTCCTCCTTTGCTCAAAGAAGCGATCATATTTGGTGACCTCCGCTGCAATGTGCTTGAACAAGTTGAGACTCATCCGGAAACGCCGCCGAAAATAGCTTTCGGGGAATATCGGATTCTCATTGAAATACGACCGCATCAATTTCTCATGCCCTTCAATCCTTTCTCTCCACAACTTCGTCTACCAAACACCGATCCACCAAATTTTGGCCTCTTAACGGCGCGGTATGCTAATAGTATCGATATGTTCTCCTCTTCTTCTTGGTCGAACTCGTCATCCGATGAATCATATGAGGAACTCTACAAACATATGTATCATATTAATTCACTATAAACTATTGTAGCTACTTGACGAGTAGAGGCCGGCCGGCGGAGGTTCATACCTTGCGAGCAAATGGGCGAGCACCATGGGCGCGCCAAGTTGCAAGCAAGCTGCTCGAGGACGACGAGGACGACATGTCGACGCTCGCGTGGAGGAGAACGCGACGGCGGCGCGAAGGGGCGGCGGAGAAGGACCGCCGGCTGCAACTCGTCGGCCGACGGCCGCGCGAGCGACACGGCCGCGGCGGAGCGTCCGCCGCCGCCAGGAGGAGGTGCGGGCGACGCGGATCTACGACGCGGCGGCGCGCGAGAGCGGGGCGGCGGCGGAGTCGGCCGGCGGCGGCTGGATTTCGCGCCGGCGGTAGGTGGGGAAATGAGGGCGCGGGCGCGGGGAGGAAATTTCCAGCCGTTGGCTTTTCGCGCTTGGACGAGCGATGCCGCGCGCTGTAGCCAACGCGCCGGATATGCCGCTCCGGATTGTGCAAAAAGCCGCGCGCCCTAAAAAATTTACAGCGCCGCGCCGTTTACCGCGCCTGCTGGAGCGCCTGATTCTGTCCCGCGCGCGCTATATCGGACGTTTTTATGCCGCGCGGCCTATATAGCGCGTCTGTTGGAGATGCTCTAAGGATTGTGGTAATGTGGGCTGAGATTAGAAAAGCACAAAAAGGTAACTGCAAGGTGAGAGCAATACCTTGTAATGGAGGGGCGCTGCGTCCCTGGGCGACTCCTCGCCGTCGTCCCCCGCGGCGGCCGTGGCGTCGTCGTCCTGGAACAGGTCCGGTTCGGCGTTGAGGTTCCGGAGGAGGAAGAAGCCGGCGATGGTGGCGGAGAGGAAGATGAGAATCACCCTCAGCGGGCACATCTCTCCCGAAAAGTATCGACCACGGGAATCGACCGGGGATCAAGCAAGAACTCCCCCTCTGGTTGGCGTGCTGCGGCGCGGCGAGAATGGGGGAGGGGACTAGGGATATGTGAGGGGGGAGGGAAGAAGAGGATGAGGGAGCAGGTTGGTGGGTGGATGGATGTGGATTGTTCCCCGACCCGCCTCCCCTCGTCTTTGACTAGCGCGCACCACCACCACCACGCACCACCTAACGCCTGCGGCTTTTCGGCAATGGAGCTTTTTCCCTAGTTTTTCTAATGGAGGAGCGGTAAGCAGCTCAGGCCCCGAGGGAGCGAGCGACGTGAGGGCGGATTTCTTTATTGAGTTCGCGCCGGCCGGCAGAACCCCTGCCTCCCTGGATCCCGTCGGCGGCAGGAGGAAGACGAAGATGGAAGAAACTGCTTTTTTTTTTGGAAATATAAGAGGAGGAGAAATTCGCGGTGGGACACGAAGATAGGAAGGCCCCTGCGGGGAGGGGACGGAATGAGACAAGGCTGTCGGTGACATCGGATTTCTGGGCCCGCGTGTCAGTGACGTGGAGGCAGGCTACCGGTGAGAAATTTTATTTTTGGGAAATCCCACAATAAACTTCCCATTCGGTTTTTTACTTAGGCTGGTCATGGTGTGTATCATTCGTATGATATTGTGTGTGATAGTATCATGTAGTAGTATAATAGTCATGTTATATTTATTACTAGATCATGGAGGCGCGCGTTGCTGCGCCCGTCAATCATGTGGAAAGTATATATATAAATATTTGAGATCACTTAGACAAAAAAAAAAACATTCAATGAACTTCGAAAAGATATGTTTGTACAATGTAGGTCAATAGGATAATGGATTCCAAATGAAGAATGACAACTACCATCAAAGTAACATTTGTCTACCATGTTTATCCAAGGATTTGTTTTTTTACTTTGCACGACACGGTTCCAAGCTCTTCTCAAAGCATGACTATTAACACCGTGTACAGATCGAAAAAAAGGGGCAGTGCCATAGTAGCAGATGTCAAATTACGTGAAATTATATGATCCTTGCAAATCTGCAAAGAAATAGCATTACAAAGGGGGAAATGCATGCTTTTCTCTATTCATTATCGAATACACACACACTACAGGTTCGAGGAAAGGCAGACATGAATATCATTACAGCATCCACAGAAAACGTAAATGGCCGGCTTACCTTCACCAAGTATTACAGTTGCTGTCAGTTCTTCTACAGCAATATCAAAAGTCTATAGACACGAATGATTCTGGCACACAAAAGGAAAAGAATAACAACCATATACACTACGTGAATTGTCTAAATTTGAGGCAAAATAGATAATATGCATGGAAGAACAAGTTTAGATAAATAGATAGCCTTGCCAATATAGTCCAACGCTTGTGGTAAGACTCTAATAAGTAGAACTGAAACGGAAACATAAGAAAATGCAGCTGGATGTATTTTCTGTAACTGACTGTTAACACTTTTCACCAACTTATTAGTCCCAATAAGATACCTGGTACTTGATTATAAAGCTAGTGACAACTGACAAAGTCATCTGCTACTACTTGTTACAGTTGATTACAAATATACTATTTATCAGAGGCAGGTGGATATATTATTGGACAGTGAAAAAAAAGGTAAGTAAAAAAATCCAAAATTAATAACAAAAACAGCAGGGACGAAAGCTAGCTGCTTAAATTTCAACACTTAAATTTAATAATCATCAAGCCATAACCTAGCTTCGTTAGATGTAAAATCAGTAAACTTTTTTATCAATCCAGACTCAAGAGTACAACATGACAGTCAAATGCGGATAGAAATGTGCATCATCTAAGCGAAGAATAGTAGGAAAGGCCAACAACAGAGGGGCTCACCTGCCCTTGTGACGGGTTGAAGGGATGCAATGAGGGCCAGGATGTTAGGCAGTCAAGAGGCAGGTACACGGCTGCACGCTAATATGATAACCTCTGGATGTATTATGTATAGTTGTGGGACTGAATCAGATGAACTGAAAATAACCGAAATTTAGATCAAACATATGCAAACAAAAAACACAAAACGGGATTTGAGAGATATACGCACAGATATTGCTTGAGACACGTACGGTGGAGTAGTTAGATCACAGAAAAAGTAAGACGTGGCACACAAAACAGTATAGGAAGGTACAAGGAAATTCGTATTAGAGCTCAGGCTACATGGAGCCCATTGTTTTTCAAAATTTGAAAACATAAATTTCAAGTTACAAAAAGTCTGTAATAAATTATAGACATAGATAATAATATACTCTATCAACTTACAAAATCTCGACCCGAAATACGGTATATTTTGGGCTTAATAAAAATGACAAAATCTCGCAGATTTTGGAGGTTTGAAATTTTGTGCAGTTCACTACTTTAGATGTCAGATTTTATCATTTTGTAACTCTTTTTGTATGTTTTATCTGTTTTTCCATATTTAATAGAAAATCTACGCCGTATGGGCTTTCCCTGCAGTAATGCTTTAAAAAAATTGTCATTTTTATGCAGCCCAAAATACTGGGTATTTTGAGTTGATATATTTTTCATGTTGGTAGATTACATCATTTCCTAACATCTAGAATTTTTTCTCGGAATTTTTTCAAACTTTAAAATGCCGTTTTTGAATTGTTCAAAAACCAGGCTACATGAAGCCCGTGCTCCTAACGGTCCACACTCGGTACATGTAACCCAAAGAGGTCATATAGGCAATGGTGGGTGGAGGCATGAGGTCTACATCCATTAAATTTATGAGGATGAAAAACATGATCTTGCTCCATCAATATCAATGGATTTCAAATATGGGTTTTTTGTTATAATTTTAGCATAAATTCCCTTCAATTGTATCTGTGCTTAGTTGAACTAACGCCGGTTTCAACAGTAAACAAAATATTAATTAATCAAGCATAAATCTATAGCAAAGTCATATTATATACTTCCTCCGGTCCATAATAAGTGACGTGGCTTTAGTTCAAATTTGAACTAAAGCTAGGCCACATACTATGGATCGGAGGGTGCTCAAATTTGAACTAAATCTACGATACTTACTATGGATCGGAGGGAGTAGCCTGTTTTCCCATGCCAAGTGATGAAATTTGTATAGTGATAACTGAAGAATCTCTTCATCTGGATGGCCATCCAAGTTCTTTCCTTCGGACCATAGTTCGCATCAAATGGGAAAGCAAGAAGCTACTGAAAACAACAGAACACTTCTGAAAAACATTTAGGTATATGCAAGTCTATTAATAATAATGGTACATAAAAAATATCTAAAACCTCAAGAAATAGAACAGAGTGACAAATATGTATCCTAGCCTTGCCGTCCTAAAACCAAATGGGAAGCCTGGGTCGGGGAGTATCCTGATGTATGATAACTAATCATGTGTGTGTGCATAAACTTTCACAGAGAGTTGAGCAGGATCATATGCTGTATTTGTGAAATAAATCCTACTTTGCTTTTTTTCCTTGTTGAACTCTCATGAATAAATGAATAATGATAGATCTCGCCCAAAAAAAAACAGTGATTTACCAGGGCACTTACAGGTTTGCGTCGGGTCTTGAAGAGGACTCAGGTGGAAGAGCTGCAGGAAGGGCAGCATTTATCACAAAAGGAAAGGAAAAATATTTATATATATCATTATTAACTACCTAAGAGCAAATAGATGGGGGGGGGGGGGGGGCGGGGGAGAGAACTCACATCCTCCTCTCGTCATCAACATGAGAAGCTCCAAAACGCCTTGGTGCCTTGATCTTGGAGATGCACATATGCAGCGTGCCAACTTGAAAAGCTAAAAATAAACAGAAGTTGCATTATATAACTTGTTATCGAGCAGCTAATTATCACCTTTATCTACAATCTTTACAGCTACCAAACACAACCCTTGTAAATTCAGTTCCGAGTGCATATATGCCCCTCTTCTTTCAAAGTTTTAGTTTTTTGCTTTTGCATCGAGTGGCATAATGGATTCAAGAAAAACTCTGGATCATTTTGTTGTAGTCTACATGTTATCATCATAATTGTCGGAACAAGGAAAACACATTTGTTTGCAACTAAGAAACACACATGGTTATATGATATATATGTTAATAAGCTATAGAAAATGAACAAAAGTGAAGAAGGAAACCAGATTGTGTCCCTAGACGTTTTTATCATCTTCCTTGAAAGTCGAAAGTCAGAACAATCAGAGATAGTAATAGTACATATGCAGGGGCTGATAGCAGGTTGATCAATTGCTGATTTTTTTTTCATTTGAGGGGAAAGAATATTCACATGTTAAACTACAAGAAATAACTCGTTAACCATCTCTTACAATTGCCGATGGCATGCGTGAGGCAGCTCGGCGCCCTTGAACGTTTCCTGCACCACGCCTCGCTCACCTCTGTGCGCGACACCCACGTTCTCCCTGGAGGTGAGGCCTTCTCGACAGCCACCATGTACCGTGTCACGCCCTCCCACTCGTGGACAAGAACTGGCGAAACTTCGCGTCTTCTTCTGCATCGCGAGACACAGCAAAACGACGCATGCTCTGCTCCACTGTCATGGGTTCCTACCCTCCCCCTGCTGCCAGTTTTGCAGCGACGACGAAGACTTGCTGCACCTTTTCTTCAGGTGTCCCGGGCTCACACCCATGTTTGTGACCCTTGGTGTGCTGACCTTGCATCGGTTGCCGATCTCCAGAACGTGTGCGCCTCCCACGCGCGCCTCGTCAGACACACACTCGTGTTGCTATTGCTCTGGATCAGGAACACAATGGTATTTGACGCGATCGAGCTGTCTCCTCGCCAGACCGTCGCACTTGTCCTCGACCACCGCGAGTCGTGGCTGCACTGCCTACCGCGACGCTTTTGGCGTCAGGCCATAGATGCTTGGCTTGTTTCTGTGCGAGCGATGTGAAGAGCTTGGGCTGGTTCAGTGTACTGTGTAGGACTCTGTTTTGTTCGCTTGTACCCCTTCCCCCTGTAAAAATCTGTAGCTTCTGCTGCCCCATATAAATTAAAAAATTACTTCATGTGTGGTTTTTGCCCCACCATCGGATCTTAACAAAAATCTCGTGAGGAAAATGCAGTCATGAACAAAGAAGAGATCTCAACGGAGAACTGCGGCCTTGGATGCAAATATGGTGCAGAAACACCTATGTCTCTCTGCAACGGAGACCTAACAATATTAGCAATATCAACATCTCACAAAAGGGGGATGAAAGGAGGTGGGGGGGGGGGGGAGGGTGCTTCAAAGCTACTCACCAGCGGTAACCACGGTGAAGTCTGGGCACTGATGAGCAAAGATTAAGGCTAGGGTATACGATGGAAGCACAAAATATGGGGAGGCATCCGCCACAGCTGAAAGGAGCTTCCAGGGATATGTCGACACCCGCACCGCTCCTGCGCCGCCGGCGACAGAGAAAGAGGGCAGGAGGTCCGTCGCCTTCGAAATCCACGGCAGATTGATCGAAGTCCGTATCTAGCACGGATCCGTCGCCTCTCTGGTTTCTTGGCCGCCTAGAATCGCACGCAGGGGGGGGGGGGAAGGGAACGAGATGGTGTCGTTTCGGCTGTTCTTTGCCCTTTTCCCATTTTTTGACCACTATTTACCTGCCAGGAGAAGATAAAAGAGGGGATGAAAGGCCCATACGAAGCTTATAAACGGCCCGATTAACCACAATTCAGCCAGCTCGTTCAGTGGAGTAGCAGCCCAGCAACGTAGGACTGGCCCATCTAGAGGGATTAGAGAAGCGAACCAGCTCGGCGACTTTGTGGGCGAGTTGGGAGGATCTGGACCGTTCAGCCAGCTGATCGGACGGCTGAGAACGTTAAATCGCTGTGAGAGAGGCCTGGTGGTTCCATTATACTATTAACTAATTTGTTAGAATCTCAATGTAAATTTGTGTATAAAATTTGGTTGGCATTAACTTTTTTTGATATACGCTATTATACAGTATCCACCTATGTTATTCTAATATCCTCTCTCTTCCTTAATTAGTTGCCATATCAACAACTTTTTTAGATCATTGTGCATGATACTAGTGAAGATACTAGCACAAGAGAAGAGGTGTAATCCATTTGTTAATAGGAAGAGTTATATCACTTCTTGGAACCGGGTAAACATGTATGTTTCGCTCTTTCCTTATAGAAGTTGAGGTACTTCCTCCATTTTATATTAGTCGTCCTTAAATTTGTACAATTTATTGAATCAACGAGAAGTAATATGTAAAAGAGGGAGTGCAAAAAAGCTCCAACGATGGTGGTGTGAACTAGAGTTGAAAAAACAAGATTAAGAGAAATGAAGTGAAGATCTAGCCTTGATGTACGTTTGTGGCTCAAAATGATCTTCTATCATATCTACTTTTATTTTATTTTCCATACCTACTAGGCTTCAAGGTTGTATCACCTGCTGGGCCAATGTCCAAGTCTTGCATCATTGCTTTGCTTCTGGTATATTTTCACTTATTTTTTCGAAAGATTATTGCTCGTGGTGAATAACTTTCCGAAGCAATGACCTTCTCGAAGATGGGCAAAAATTTCAGCATATGTAGTTTTCCTATGTTTTTTCGAAACGGAGACTCTACGCCCTAGACTCTGCATCGATCGATGCATATACTAGATTTTTATTACTTTATTTGAAGTGTAAGTCAAGGAAGTAAGTTGCCTCTTATATCACACAAGTTGATTTGACCGCCAATTTTCCTCGCTCAAAATCCTCTCTCGCTTGCGAAGTTATTGTAGAAGCTGAACTCCAACATGGGTCCACAACCGTTTGAGAGTCCACTACAAAGAGGAAGAATTAATCGGTGCCGCACTGACAATCATCCGAAGTGTCAATTATGATTAGACTAATCCCACCATGTTGATTGTTTGTTTGTTTTTGAATGTCAACAACACACGCATATAATAGGTGATGAGTGGTTCCCAACTACTGCTTATAGTCAGTTCAGTGTAGTGGAGAGCACAATCAGTTGCCGATCATTAGCCAGCTGCTGCTACCTTCCTCCGGAGATGATGAACGGGATACAGCTACCGGCGTATAGGTAGAGTTGCAGTTGCAGGTACATAGATCGTTGTCGTCACTGATGAGACCGGTTCATCAGTTCCAGGAAGAAATCGAATGAGAACGTAGGTTCGGTTGTGTCGGGTACAAGCTCGGTCAGGGTGTGTAAGCCATGTGCAGCATAGGTTGTGTCGGGTACAAGCTCGATCAGCATACGAACCCGGCCCAACCTAACCAAATGGAATATCACCTCGCAACGTAAAGAGAAACAAAATAATCCATGTTTCAGTATAAATAAAATGACAGAGGATAAAGTACAGTTTGAGATACTTGCCCAACACAAGACCCAAGGCGGCTACATATATACGAGAGGATATATTCAGCGGAAACTTAAAACTGATCCTGGATGCATATCCACCTTGCATGTACAAATTATATTTAAAATTTTAAAAAAAATCGGATGTAGAGAAACATGTTCTATGTGTGCAAAACTAACATTTTTGTGCGATATGTAAAAAAGGTAAAAAAAAATATATCTCGAGAAATGGATTATTTTAGCACCAAGAATTGTCAGCACAAAACATGTCGGTTTTTGTTGAAACATCTTTTTAAGCATGTAACATGTCAAGATATACACAAGACATTTTTATATTTTTTTAAAAAAAATAAATATATTAAAATCTATTTCAAATAAAGGTTGCATATGCACCCGGGTGAAGAAACACCATGTCCTTCTATATTCAGGAGCTTCTTTCTAGTAGCATTTAGTGTCAAGATCACTAAGCAGAGTCTCCACGTTTAGTCTAAACATGTAGTTCTATTAGTTACTCCCTCTGTTTCATACTCTTATCGTTGATTTAGTAGCATAACTTTATGTACTACTAAATCAGCAATATCGACAACTCATATGAATTCGAAGGGAGTACTAGATTAATCGGCAACAAGGGGAGCAAGTGTGTGATTCTCTTTTTTGGTCGGCGATATTTTAGCAACGTGGATTAATCCAGTATATAGAGCATAATTCTACCAAACTTTTGTCAGAAAAATAAAACTGCAGCTGCTCCAACCATAACACTAAGTAGTTGCACAACGAAAAGTGCTGCTACAAATAGCTGCAAAGGGCCATGCCCATATCCGAAGGGATAGACTTGGCTTAATTTCCAAACCTTTCAGCATGCACAAGACATTCGACTTCGTTCTTCAGGAAGGAATTACAAGTTGCATTTCCCACAGGTATGTGCACCTTTCCATCTCGCTTTTCCTTTGGCGACTAACATCAGACATGGCATGCAACTCCATGTAGATGCATGCCCCATACAGCACGCAAAGACAAAGCTATCATCATCTAAAAAGATGGCTTTGATGGTTCCCGGAGTATCTGCCAATTCTCCGGGCACATCTGCATATTTCATCTTCAGTGGCCCAGCCAAGTCAAGAAAAAATATATCTTCTGAGCTTTCGTCATACGGCAACAACCTAATGGACAACCATGTCCGCATCACCATAGAATTTTCGCTTCGCAACACCACAGAAAGGGGAGAAATCTAAGTTAGGCAGGCAGAGTGATCGCAAGTGGCCACTGGCAACTAGTGAACCACTTGCAAGTTCACATGTTTTGCACACTCCACGAACTCAGACTATATTTATTGAGCTGCACACGCACTCAGACTTGGCATGGATTTTGTCAACCAAACTGATCCAAGAAACGGACGCATGCAGATTGAAAATTTTGTAACGTCACCTGCCATTTCCAACGCTCAAAATTGGATGACGCAGAGAGCAAGAAGCAACTGGATAAGATGCACGAAGGCAGATAATGCCGACAGCACTTCCCCCTGCAGCAATTTCTCAGCCCTGGTTTCACTCCAGCCATGCATCCAGCAGACATCTGCAGAATATGATAGTAGCAGGCAAAGTTCACACGGGCTAGCTGAAATTCAGTGTCTGCCCAAACATGCGCACTATCTAGAAAGGAACAAAAATGTTGAACACCACTTGACTCCCGCTAATCAGATCACTCACTGGTCCCAACAGAGCATGAACAGGCAAAGCAAGCGAGCGCACGATAAGATCCTGAATCACATTGTACTTAATCCACCAAAAACATGCACCAAGCAAAAGCATCAGGGAGTGATTACCATCAGCTCCCTGAGAAGGTGCGTGATAAGATCCTGAACAAAGGGGATTTTCTAGCTTCTGCTGCTGGAAAAATTGAGCAGGTGCGGTCTTCTTTTATACATCCTAAAGCGAAGGCCTGTTTGGCTGCGATTGACGGAGCATCAAGGCTGGGAGCCTACATGGTGATTTGTGAATCAGATTTATCTACACTGGTTCAAGCACTGAAGACGTTGGAGTATGACCTGTCAGACTTCGGAGTCCTGCTACGTGAAGCTAGGAGATCCTCTATTAAATTTCGACAAGATTATTTTCTGTCATCGTGAATATAATGTGCCCATGAGTTCGCGCAGTATGGCTGAAGATGGAGCTTGCCGATCTCGGAGTGGATTGAGCATGCTCCAGACTTCGTCTCTGGTTTGGTAGCCTGCGATTATGCTGCGATAGTGTTTTAATAAAGTTCCATATTTCACATCAAAAAAGATGCTCCAAAGATTCTTTTGAAGCTACTCTGCCGGTCTACCCAGCCCTTCTTTTGAACCTCCTCAACAATCTGAACGTGTCTCCTAACACACATCCAGCAAAGGGAAATTGACTTAAAGGAAATTGAGTATTTGACAGGTTTAACATGCCTAAAACGTAATTTCTTCACTATAATTTACTGCACTAAGTAGTATGGTCTAACCGGATTTTGTCCTAACAATTTTTTTAATAATAAAATGGCACTCATAACTATTAAACTTCATTCACTAACCAATTGTTCCAAAAGACAGATCTGATTGAATGAGTTAGGCAATCCACTTATACACTCAACAACCCCCTCCACATGTGCTGGAAAGACAAGTCAGAGTGTATGTCTCAAGAGGCTATACGTAGATAAAAGGGGGAACAACAACAATTTTAATAAATTGTAAAAAATGAGGACTTGATCTCGAAAACCTGCCTTTGATACCATGTTAAGCTTGATGCACTAACTAACTATTTCAAAAGGCCAATGTAATGAAAAGAGCTAGCCAATTCACTTATACACTTCAACACCCTCCTCATGTGTGATAGGAAAACAAGCCAACAGGTGTAAACAGAGATGTATGGCCCAAGAGGCCTATACATGGACAAGAGGGGGGCAACAACATTTTTTAGGATAACTCAAGATCCTAACTCCGATACCATGTGAAATTGCATGCTCTAGGTAGTACAACCAAAAGACCAAACTTTTGGAAGAGACTAGGCAATTATATTCAACATCAATTCACGTAAGATAAAATCATTACCATTCCCTTACCTGCATCCCAACTACTACATCTCAATCTTCTACTCGTCTTCGATGCAGCAACAAAGCACTGGAATTTTAACAAAATAGAAAGAGAGAGAAGTTAGATGAATGAGGGAAAGAATCTTTACCTGGGCTCAATCTTGATATTTGCTTTCAGGAGTGCCTTTGTTACTGTACTTTGGAAACAAAGTCCCCAAGGAATACTGGCAGGGAAAGTTCCGTTTTATCCCAGGGTAGTTGTGAGATAATGACACAAGTATGAAACAAAATATAGATTCAAAAGTATAGCGCTAACCCATTCACTGTGCACATTCACTGTGTGCACGGTAGTTTCTCTGACCGAGGAAACCCCGAAAACCATTTCTATCAATCTGAGTTTTATGCATGTTAAAATAGAAACATACCGTGGCCTGTGGGTTAAAAAATATGCCCCTTGGGAAATTCAAGACAATCCTTCCATGCGTCGCATTCCATTTTTTTCAGTTCAGTGAAAACTAGCTAATCAGCTGGGGTGGACGTTAGAAACATCCTGAAATATCATATGATACCCTGCTTCCCCTGATACTACTCATGAATGCCAGGTCAGTCCTTTGATACAATTTGTGTCATTCTTCTTGCATCAAACTTTTAGTAACTTCATCTAATGTTTTAATTAGTTTTGAAAGGTAACGGAATTTCTCTGTTCATTCTGATACATAATTTTAAGAAAAACTAACCAACTTCTTGCAGTCTGCTTTCCAGAACTTACGTGCGAAACTCTGTCGTAACTTTAGTACAGACACGGCAGTTACGCGCAACAACAAAAAACAGTCATTTTGATTTGACCTTTCCACGACTTCCTTCTGACGGAAACGCTCACAAACTCGAAAGACTGGGCTTTTACCTAGTCTACACCCAGGCTTTACATTCTGTGTATAGTTCGGGTCGTTGTCATACAGGCTCGGTATGGTTGTGACAGTTTAAAGCTCCGCAGGTGTTCCTAGCAGCCTAATATAATCCAATTAGTTTCAGTCACCTGGTAACATTTGGTGGCTGCTGCTGCACTGGTAATTGTGGTTTTGAGGCTGCTGCACTGGTAGTATTGGGTGCTGCAATGCTGGCCTCACCAGACGTCTTCTTTTTGCAGGCTGCACTGCAAATTATAGCACAAAATACATATGGTTAGTATGTGATTAAAAAAACACATCATACAACAAGAACTTAGCTAAAACTATGGGTTCAAGTGCATGCTCACTTGTCTCCACCCCCAGAATCCTAGGGTACAACAAGTCCACCATAGATTCAGAAGAAACATACATACAATAACGACTCCAACGAGCCAAGAATACAAATGTATATAATATAAAGATACCAATCATACAGAAAGAGAAATAGCATTCGAGTATGGATAATAATACAAATGGGACTAAGAGTGTTGAAGGTAAGCGATGGTGTCCATAACCCTGCTAAGGCCAAGCTGGAAGGGTAATCTTGCTAACATTGTCCATTTCATCGTACTTGTCTTCAAAGGTACTCACACGTTTGGTAAATTTTAAAAGGTTATTGTTGAAGTTGTGCTGACTTACTAAGTTACTAAGTTATCAATATTAAGATAGCATGTGAAAGTTTTCTTTGATCGAGTCATACAGCTTCAAGTCATCCATAATCGTGGACGCAGTTTTTCGAAAAGATTTAATCCTGAAAGGATGCCCAAAAGTGCCCACGCGCATAATCAATCCTCCAACCGAGCGAAGAAAGGACACCACGACACGCACTCTCCTTCACTACAAGTGTACAACAAAGTCTAGGAACAACCGAACTAAGTTAAAACTATGAAGAAGACCGGCCGAATCTCCTAGACGAACATAGTTGTTTGCGAGAACGGCTTCCACGGGTCAGAGCACACATTGGGGAGACTAACCCGCTTCAGCATGCGATGAACATGCATGTCACAAACCTATACGTGCGTACAAGAAACAATGGGCTGCGACAGGGCTTTCCCAAAAGTAAAGTCGGAACAAGCTTACACGCACGCAAGAACCAAAGGTAAACGTTACGAAGTGGCCACTGGACGAGTCGTAGTGTTGATTAGAGCGTACTATCATAATAAGAACTCGGGTCCTAGGGTCAATTGAGCCATCACAAATACAAAACATTTGACCCATCGATGCCCCTGCTTAGCAATTTCAATTATTACGTCATAAATCAAGAACTACACATGCATAAAAAATGGACAGACCCATTAAGAGCAAAAGATCCTACAAGGAGAATTAGATGATTGTAGACTGTCCAAGGATAACTTTATAGCAGAAGGACAAATGAGTGTAGCGATATAGAGGCCGGGCTACAGATAGCCTGGTATCATGACCTTCGGCGGATGTGCCGCGATCTGTGCAAGAGTTGTTTCATATGTGGCAATTACGCGTGACTATGCCAACTGGGCCGGTGTATCTCGACTGGCATACAGAGCTACTTGTACATGGGCAGGGAAGGTTTTCCCTAAACCTGTTCATCATGTTTGTTTCGTGACATATTTGATAGTTTGGTGGACCAAGAGTAAAGCAACACGGAATAACATAACGCAAACAATCCTGATCAATAGAGCAGTATGGGTATAGAAACCGTTGTGGGAGAGAATTGCTCTACCTATAGCACAGACTCCTGGTTATTTTGCTAAATAAGAAAACAAGAAGAAAAAATGAACAGCGGCGCACAAAATCCAAAGGACCAGAAAATTGCCTGGATTTTAAAGGATTTCTAGGTGCCTGTGCGCTAGCAAATCTGGACATTTCAAAGAGATCCGTACAGACAACAGACAACATACACTAGCTATCAAGCGTGAGCTCAAGTCACAGTTTAATTACCCTTCAAAATCATGCACCCAACCTAGCAGCATATGTTGAAATATTGGGTCCACATTTAGTGGTCCATACTAGATTTCAGATTTTTCTATAAATCTTAAAGTCCACTTACTGGCAGACATGTGAGTTTGAGCTCAAGTTGGTGGCAGCTCACTAGGGAGTGGTAAGAGGTGGGAAGTTTAGTCCCACATGAAAAGTTAGGAGGAAGTTAGACCATCTTATAAGGTGGGTTGTTCCACCACTGGTAAGTGAGTGAGAATAGGAATGGTACACGCGCGCTCCTCCTCCTCCTTGCTCGTCACGTCACGTCACGATCGCGTGCGACGTGGGTGTGGCCCACGTTGTGTAGGGTTTCCCGAGCCTATATAATCTCTTGCTCGGCTACCGCAGAAACACACCATATACACGAGTTAGGGTTTCCACCTCTCTCTGCTTGCGCCGCCATCGTAGCCTACTCCATCCCGCCCGTCGGCGTGCACCGGCGAACGGGAGAGCAGGTCTCCGGAACCGCTCGCCTTTGCGATCTGTACGGGAGACGGCGAGTTAGGTTTTGGGAAGCGTTCGCGCGACTGCTCAAGTTCTTCATCACGGGTCGCCTCCCGTCCAAGTCGGACGGTGCTGCCTACCGTCGTCTTCAACGCCGTCTACTTCGACCCGTCGTCAACAACGTTGCCATCAACAACGTTACTACTGCGACGTCATCTGCTACACCGCCACCGCCACCTCCACTAGATCGGTATGTGCGACGTATCTGGATATGTTTAGCGATGAATGTTGTACCGTTTGCCCTGCTACTATTCATGTTGATTAATGGATCTAATATGTTCGAGTTTCACATATTAGTAGTTATTATGCTTAATATTCTAAAATTAATCATGAAAATTATGCTTAATTATCCAACAGCATATGCATTGCATCATAGCTACTTGCAGTGCTATACTACCATATACAAAAGAAAGCTAAGGAAAGGCAACCATGGTACGTAATATGTAAGAAAGAAGAACGTAAAATGGATTGAATATAAAGAGCTTCTAGTTACCTGCTGGCATTTTAAAGCCACTGGAGAAGACGGTAGGAAGTAGGGGCTGATCATTAAAGATGGTTAGAACCGTACCCGCAGCAGAGCAGAAATTTTCATTGATATATGGAGTACACGTCCGCAGATGTGCATACTTCATGTCAACCATGATCATCCATGCCTTGCCAATATATGTCGCCTCCCTTACCAGGCAGCACAGGACATCCGGGTCGTCTACACTGACTAATGGGAACTCTGGAAGACGCTGAGGCATATGCTCAGCTTGGTAACTCGGTTGCGCCCAAAGAGAATCCAGGATGATAACACGATGTACCTCCCACGCGAACTTGAAGTCACCACCACCATCCTCCATATTCAGAGTCCAAATGGTGATCTTGGAACCACGACGAGGTGGCTCTTCCTTTCTCTCAGGCCCTTCAACGTAACCCCAGTCATAGTCAATTTGGGTAGTCTCTTGCCATTCATTGTCAACGTGGACGAACCGCATCGCGCCTCTGCTGATCGACACTCTTCGGAATCTCCCCGGGCAGAGCCTTCCAACCCGTACCCTATCAGGGTACTCTTTTCCAGGGAAAGGGACGTAGCGGAGCGCAGAGGAGTGGTTTCTGGAGAAGTCAGCTAGCAGGACGCCGCTGAAGTAGTCGACCCAGCAGAGGAAACGGCCGTCGAAAGGGAGCACAGTGTCGGTTGACCAGAGGTCGGGGAACTGGGCATTGCTCTGGCCGTGCAGCTGGGGGATAGGCCTGTCGATGATCTTCCAATTTCCTGTCTTGGAGGAGTAGACGCGGAGTTTGGCCCATATGGGATAGTTGCAGTTGGTGCGCCTGATGACCTTTCTTTTGGCGGGGACAATGAGGTCGGAAACGATGTAGCGGTCATCCTCGAGCCGCAGGATGCCTAGGCTGAAAGTACACAAACTTGTCCCGCAGACATCAGGATCAACGAACGCAGGGAGACGCAGCGCAGAGGAGGGAGAACCGGCCATGTAGACGAACAGATCTGACGATTCTTGGTTGCAGTGAGGGTCGATGCTGAGGAGCAAGGTGTTTTTGTCGGCTGCCAGGACGTTGGGACGGGTGGGGTACACGGACTTGGCGGGGGGAGGCGGCCAGTGGAGATTGAGGTAAGAGACTCTTGGAGGATCCACGAGGGTGAAGGAGAAGTAGCAGGAGTGGCCGGTGGTCGTGTCCAATGCAACGGCGGTGCTGTCATTGCTTACAGCCGCAGCGGCAGCGGCATGGTCGTCGTGGCACTTTGCGAGGCCGGTGCGATCCAGCATCACCCAATCAGGGAAGACGACGGTCTTCTCCCGCTCTGGCGCGCCGCTGCGAGATGGGATGTCTGCCATGGCGATCGCCGATCGGGATCGAGAAAAAAAAAGTGTAGAAGCAGCCGCCGCCCTAGCGCTAACCCGGGAGAGAGCCCGGACGGGACGGAAGAGAAGGGGCCTTTGACCCGATCCAAAATAACAGGGCCCGGGCCGTTGGGCCACTTGGGTCGGCCTCATGTGGAAATACAGTAGATGGGGCCGGCACGGAGTGACCCACTGTATCTATATCTCTTATATAAAGTAAAATCTCACTAAGAGGTCATTTAAGGATCTCAAATAGAGTCGAACGATCGAGTGATAAATTCAATGATTCAAAAAGAAAACTAAGAGATGGATGAAATTACACAAAAATATTTGTCTTAAATAAGATGAAAATGGGGATGTGACGAAATCGGTAGACACTACGGACTCGATTGTATTGAGTCTTGCTATCGAAACCTGCTAAGTGTGGCTTCCAAGTTTAGAGAAGCTCTGGAACTAAAAAGGAACAATCTTGAGCCAAATTCGTATTTTGAGAAAGCAAGGAGGTTCTCGAACTAGAATACAAAGGTTGATTTGTTAACACATCAAAAATCAGATATACCGACTATACTTACCAACCGTGCAGTGACTCGATTGAGTCCATGACTATTTCATTTTTTTAAATATGTGACCATTCTTTTGGTGCGTGCTTGTATCCTGTTCTGAGCCTCGGTTCAGCCAAAGATGCATTGTGGGTACACCTAGGCAAAGTTCAGGTCAGGCTTAAAAAGCTCACGGGTAAAAAGTTAGGTCGGAGTCTGGCCCGACCCAACCATCGGGCCTGTAATTTAAGCCCGAATCTGTCCGAACGAGCAAAAAGCCTGGTCCGGCCCAAGAAGTTCGGCCTGACCAGGCTAAAATGCGTGAAAATGAAGGCACGAGCCCGGCCCGGCCCAACGTTCGGGCTAATATTTTAGGCCAAAGCCTGGCCCGAAGTGCAAGCTCGGCCCGGCCCGGTTCGGGATTTTCGGGCCGGGTCGGGCCGAGCCATCTGGGCCGGGCTGTCCATGCCCAGATGTAATTGTGGGTCATGTAGATACTCCAAAGCTGCAACTACAATTAAGTAATTTAAACTGAGCAGATTTCATGTAAACTTTGGATATTTTTGTTCAAATTTTAAATACCAAAATCTGAAATGTTTTCAAAATTACTGAAATTTGGCAATTTTGTTGGGTACCGAACTTTATCTTTTTACGAAATATTTTTCCTTGCTCCTAAGAGCATACCAGCCGGGCCCCAATCGGATATTGTGGGAGCGCCGAACATAAGCCGATGTCGCCTCCTCTCTTGCCCACTTGAAGCACTGATCCAAACGCTAGCGAGGCCGACGATGTCGTTGGGCGGTGATGCGTGCAGTTGACACACGTCCGTTGGGAACCCCAAGAGGAAGGTGTGATGCAGACAGTAGCAAGTTTTCCCTCAGAAAGAAACCAAGGTTTATCGAACCAGGAGGAGCCAAGAAGCACGTTGAAGGTTGATGGCGGCGGGATGTAGTGCGGCGCAACACCGGAGATTCCGACGCCAACGTGGAACCCGCACAACACAACCAAAGTACTTTGCCCCAACGAAACGAGTGAGGTTGTCAATCTCACCGGCTTGCCGTAACAAAGGATTAAGCTGTATTGTGTGGAAAATGATTGTTTGCTGAAAACGAGTAAAACAAGTATTGCGATAGATTGTATGCGATGTAAAGAATAGGACCGGGGTCCACGAGTGCACTAGAGGTGTCTCTCCCATAAGATAAAAGCATGTTGGGTGAACAAATTACGGTCGGGCAATTGACAAATAGAGAGGGCATAACAATGCACATACATGACATGATAAATATAGTGAGATTTAATTGGGAATTACGACAAAGTACATAGACCGCTATCCAGCATGCATCTATGCCTAAAAGGTCCACCTTCAGGTTATCATCCGAACCCCTTCCAGTATTAAGTTGCAAATCAACAGACAATTGCATTAAGTATGGTGCGTAATGTAATCAATAACTACATCCTCGGACATAGCATCAATGTTTTATCCCTAGTGGCAACAGTACATTGATGGCGTGTAACTCACACGTTCGTTGGGAACCCCAAGAGGAAGGTATGATGCGCACAGCAGCAAGTTTTCCCTCAGAAAGAATCCAAGGTTTATCGAACCAGGAGGAGCCAAGAAGCACGTTGAAGGTTGATGGCAGCGGGATGTAGTGCGGCGTAACACCAGAGATCCTGGCGCCAACGTGGAACCTGCACAACACAACCAAAGTACTTTGCCCCAACGAAAGAGTGAGGTTGTCAATCTCACCGGCTTGCTGTAACAAAGGATTAACCGTATTGTGTGGAAGATGATTGTTTGCGGAGAAAACGAGTAAAACAAGTATTGCAGCAGATTTGTATTTCAGTATTAAAGAATGGACCGGGGTCCACAGTTCACTAGAGGTGTCTCTCCCATAAGATAAAAAGCATGTTGGGTGAACAAATTACAGTCGGGCAATTGACAAATAAAGAGAGCATAACAATGCACATACATGTCATGATAAGTATAGTGAGATTTAATTGGGCATTACGACAAAGTACATAGACCGCCATCCAACTGCATCTATGCCTAAAAAGTCCACCTTCGGGTTATCATCCGAACCCCTTCCGGTATTAAGTTGCAAAGCAACGAGACAATTGCATTAAGTATGGTGCGTAATGTAATCAACAACTACATCCTCGGACATAGCATCAATGTTTTATCCCTAGTGGCAACGAGCACAACACAACCTTAGAACTTTACGTCCATTGTCCCGGTGTCAATGCAGGCATGAACCCACTATCGAGCATAAATACTCCCTCTTGGAGTTAAGAGCAAAAACTTGGCCAGAGCCTCTACTAATAACGGAGAGCATGAAAGATCATAAACAACACATATGTAATAACTTGATAATTAACATAACATGGTATTCTCTATCCATCGGATCCCGACAAACACAACATAGAGTATTACAGATAGATGATCTTGATCATGTTAGGCAGCTCACAAGATCCAACAATGAAGCACAATGAGGAGAAGACAACCATCTAGCTACTGCTATGGACCCATAGTCCAGGGGTGAACTACTCACTCATCACTCCGGAGGCGACCATGGCGGTGTAGAGTCCTCCGGGAGATGAATCCCCTCTCCGGCAAGGTGCCGGAGGAGATCTCCGGAATCCCCCGAGATGGGATTGGCGGCGGCGGCGTCTCTGGAAGGTTTTCCGTATCGTGGTTTTTCGCATCAGGGGTTTCGCGACGGAGGCTTTAAGTAGGCGGAAGGGCGGAGTCGGAGGGCTGACGAGGGGCCCACACCATAGGGCGGCGCGGGCCCCCTCTGGCCGCGCGGCCCTATGGTGGCGGCGCCTCGTCGCCCCACTTCGTATCCCTTTCGGTCTTCCGGAAGGTTCGTGGCAAAATAGGACCCCGGGTCTTGATTTCGTCCAATTCCGAGAATATTTCGTTACTAGGATTTCTGAAACCAAAAACAGCGAGAAAACAGCAATCGGCACTTCGGCATCTTGTTAATAGGTTAGTTCCGGAAAATGCACGAATATGACATAAAGTGTGCATAAAACATGTAGGTATCCTCAATAATATGGCATGGAACATAAGAAATTATCGATACGTCGGAGGCGTATCGGCATCCCCAAGCTTAGTTCCGCTCGTCCCGAGCGGGTAAAACGATAACAAAGATAATTTCGAAGTGACATGCCATCATAACCTTGATCATACTATTTGTAAACATATGTAATGAATGCAGCGATCGAAACAATGGTAGTGACATGAGTAAACAAGTGAATCATAAAGCAAAGACTTTTCATGAATAGTACTTCAAGACAAGCATCAATAAGTCTTGCATAAGAGTTAACTCATAAAGCAATAAATCAAAGTAAAGGTATTGAAGCAACACAAAGGAAGATTAAGTTTCAGCGGTTGCTTTCAACTTGTAACATGTATATCTCATGGATAATTGTCAACATAGAGTAATATAACAAGTACAATATGCAAGTATGTAGGAATCAATGCACAGTTCACACAAGTATTTGCTTCTTGAGGTGGAGAGAGATAGGTGAACTGACTCAACATAAAAGTAAAAAGACTGGTCTTTCAAAGAGGAAAGCATCGATTGCTATATTTGTGCTAGAGCTTTTATTTTGAAAACATGAAACAATTTTGTCAACGGTAGTAATAAAGCATATGAGTTATGTAAATTATATCTTACAAGTTGCAAGCCTCATGCATAGTATACTAATAGTGCCCGCACCTTGTCCTAATTAGCTTGGACTACCGGATCTTTGCAATGCACATGTTTTAACCAAGTGTCACAATGGGGTACCTCCATGCCGCCTGTACAAAGGTCTAAGGAGAAAGCTCGCATTTTGGATTTCTCGCTTTTGATTATTCTCAACTTAGACATCCATACCGGGACAACATGGACAACGGATAATGGACTCCTCTTTAATGCATAAGCATGTGGCAACAATTATTATTCTCATATGAGATTGAGGATATATGTCCAAAACTGAAACTTCCACCATGATTCATGGCTTTAGTTAGCGGCCCAATGTTCTTCTCTAACAATATGCATGCTCCAACCATTAAGGTGGTAGATCTCTCTTACTTCGGACAAGACGGACATGCATAGCAACACACATGATATTCAACAAAGGGTAATTGATGGCGTCCCCAGAAAACATGGTTATCGCACAACAAGCAACTTAATAAGAGATAAAGTGCATAAGTACATATTCAATACCACAATAGTTTTTAAGCTATTTGTCCCATGAGCTATATATTGCAAAGGTGAATGATGGAATTTTAAAGGTAGCACTCAAGCAATTTACTTTGGAATGGCGGATAAATACCATGTAGTAGGTAGGTATGGTGGACACAAATGGCATAGTGGTTGGCTCAAGTATTTTGGATGCATGAGAAGTATTCCCTCTCGATACAAGGTTTAGGCTAGCAAGGTTATTTGAAACAAACACAAGGATGAACGGTGCAGCAAGACTCACATAAAATACATATTGTAAACATTATAAGACTCTACACCGTCTTCCTTGTTGTTCAAAACTCAATACTAGATATTATCTAGACTCTAGAGAAACCAAATATGCAAACCAAATTAGCAAGCTCTAAGTGTTTCTTCATTAATGGGTGCAAAGTATATGATGCAAGAGCTTAAACATGAGCACAACAATTGCCAAGTATCAAATTATCCAAGACATTTTAGAGTTACTACATGTAGTATTTTCCAATTCCAACCATATAACAATTTAACGAAGAAGAAACTTCGCCATGAATACTATGAGTAGAGCCTAAGGACATACTTGTCCATATGCTACGAGTGGAGCGTGTCTCTCTCCCACAAAGTGAATGCTAGGATCCATTTTATTCAAACAAAACAAGAAAACAAAAACAAACCGACGCTCCAAGCAAAGTGCATAAGATGTGACGGAATAAAAATATAGTTTCAGGAGAGGAACCTGATAATGTTGTCGATGAAGAAGGGGATGCCTTGGGCATCCCCAAGCTTAGACGCTTGAGTCTTCTTATAATATGCAGGGGTGAACCACCGGGGCATCCCCAAGCTTAGAGCTTTCACTCTCCTTGATCATATTGCATCATACTCCTCTCTTGATCCTTGAAAACTTCCTCCACACCAAACTCGAAACAACTCATTAGAGGGTTAGTGGACAATAAAAATTAACATGTTCAGAGGTGACACAATCATTCTTAACATTTCTGGACATTGCATAAAGCTACTGGACATTAATGGATCAAAGAAATTCATCCAACATAGCAAAAGAGGCAATGCGAAATAAAAGGCAGAATCTGTCAAAACAGAACAGTCCGTAAAGATGGATTTTATTAGGCCACCAGACTTGCTCAAATGAAAATGCCCAAATTGAATGAAAGTTGCGTACATATCTGAGGATCATGCACGTAAATTGGCTTAATTTTCTGAGCTACCTACAGGGAGGTAGACCCAGATTCGTGACAGCAAAGAAATCTGGAACTGCGCAGTAATCCAAATCTAGTACTTACTTTACTATCAAAGACTTTACTTGGCACAACAAAACATAAAACTAAGATAAGGAGAGGTTGCTACAGTAGTAAACAACTTCCAAGACTCAAATATAAAACAAAAATACTGTAGTAAAAACATGGGTTGTCTCCCATAAGCGCTTTTCTTTAACGCCTTTCGGCTAGGCGCAGAAAGTGTAAATCAAGTGTTATCAAAAGGTGGTGCATTGATATCATAAGCTCCCCCATTTGCAGTGGTACTAGGGGCTTTGTCAATTTTAGGCCTATAATAATATTTCTTTGGTTTAGGCACTTTAGAGGCATACATAAACTTTTGCTCCTTTCCCACATAAGCTTTCTCTCTAAACTGTAAAGATGAAAAGGTTGAACCCAAGGTTCCCATAGCTTTTTCAAGTTCGTCAATCCTATTAATTTGATTATCATGGTCAACACAAGTTCCTAGGACACTAATTCTTTCATCAATTCCTCCTAAGGATTTATCAAGTTTATCAGTTTTAACAAGTAACATCTCCAACTTAGTTTCAACACTAAATTTTTTCTCTATGGTTTCCAATTTTTTCATAACATCCTCAAGGGAGGTTTCAATTTTAATTTCATTAACAGGCGGTGTTCCAAATAAACTCTCAATAATGCAACTAGCTTCTAAAGCGGGAGCACCTAGGAAGTTACCTCCCGCGAGACAATCAAGAACATATCTATTCCAGCTAGAGATACCAACATAAAAATTCCCGAGTAGGATAGTGGTGGAGTGTTTCTTAGTGCACCTATTATGGGCATTACTAATTCTATACCAAGCATCTTTTAAACATTCTCCTCCTTGTTGCTTAAATGAACGAACTTCAACTTCAGGATTACTCATTTTAGCAGTAGTAAATAAACCAAACTAGATAAAGTAAATGCAAGTAACTAATTTTTTTATGTTTTTGATATAGCGTGCAAGACAGTAAATAAAGTAAAACTAGCAACTAATTTTTTTGTGTTTTGATATAATGCAGCAAACAAAGTAGTAAATAAAATAAAGCAAGACAAAAACAAAGTAAAGAGATTGAGAAGTGGAGACTCCCCTTGCGGCGTGTCTTGATCTCCCCGGCAACGGCGCCGGAAAAAGAGCTTGATGGCGTGTAACTCACACGTTCGTTGGGAACCCCAAGAGGAAGGTATGATGCGCACGGCAGCAAGTTTTCCCTCGGAAAGAAACCAAGGTTTATCGAACCGGGAGGAGCCAAGAAGCACGTTGAAGGTTGATGGCGGCGGGATGTAGTGCGGCGCAACACCGGAGATCCCGGCGCCAACGTGGAACCCGCACAACACAACCAAAGTACTTTGCCCCAACGAAACAGGTGAGGTTGTCAATCTCACCGGCTTGCCGTAACAAAGGATTAACCGTATTGTGTGGAAGATGATTGTTTGCGAGAGAAAATAGTAAAACAAGTATTGCGGCAGATTTGTATTTCGAGTATTAAAGAATGGACCGGGGTCCACAGTTCACTAGAGGTGTCTCTCCCATAAGATAAAAGCATGTTGGGTGAACAAATTACAGTCGGGCAATTGACAAATAGAGAGAGCATAACAATGCACATACATGTCATGATAAGTATAGTGAGATTTAATTGGGCATTACGACAAAGTACATAGACCGCCATCCAACTGCATCTATGCCTAAAAAGTCCACCTTCGAGGTTATCATCCGAACCCCTTCCGAGTATTAAGTTGCAAAGCAACGAGACAATTGCATTAAGTATGGTGCGTAATGTAATCAACAACTACATCCTCGGACATAGCATCAATGTTTTATCCCTAGTGGCAACGAGCACAACACAACCTTAGAACTTTACGTCACCGTCCCGGTGTCAATGCGAGCATGAACCCACTATCGAGCATAAATACTCCCTCTTGGAGTTAAGAGCAAAAACTTGGCCGAGCCTCTACTAATAACGGAGAGCATGCAAGATCATAAACAACACATATGTAATAACTTGATAATTAACATAACATGGTATTCTCTATCCATCGGATCCCGACAAACACAACATAGAGTATTACGGATAGATGATCTTGATCATGTTAGGCAGCTCACAAGATCCAACAATGAAGCACAATGAGGAGAAGACAACCATCTAGCTACTGCTATGGACCCATAGTCCAGGGGTGAACTACTCACTCATCACTCCGGAGGCGACCATGGCGGTGTAGAGTCCTCCGGGAGATGAATCCCCTCTCCGGCAGGGTGCCGGAGGAGATCTCCGAATCCCCCGAGATGGGATTGGCGGCGGCGGCGTCTCCGGAAGGTTTTCCGTATCGTGGTTTTTCGCATCGGGGGTTTCGCGACGGAGGCTTTAAGTAGGCGGAAGGGCGGAGTCGGAGGGCCGACGAGGGGCCCACACCATAGGGCGGCGCGGGCCCCCTCCGGCCGCGCGGCCCTATGGTGGCGGCGCCTCGTCGCCCCACTTCGTATCCCTTTCGGTCTTCCGGAAGGTTCGTGGCAAAATAGGACCCCGGGTCTTGATTTCGTCCAATTCCGAGAATATTTCGTTACTAGGATTTCGAAACCAAAAACAGCGAGAACAACGAAGCGGCACTTCGGCATCTTGTTAATAGGTTAGTTCCAGAAAATGCACGAATATGACATAAAGTGTGCATAAAACATGTAGGTATCCTCAATAATATGGCATGGAACATAAGAAATTATCGATACGTCGGAGGCGTATCAGCATCCCCAAGCTTAGTTCCGCTCGTCCCGAGCGGAGTAAAACGATAACAAAGATAATTTCGAAGTGACATGCCATCATAACCTTGATCATACTATTTGTAAACATATGTAATGAATGCAGCGATCGAAACAATGGTAGTGACATGAGTAAACAAGTGAATCATAAAGCAAAGACTTTTCATGAATAGTACTTCAAGACAAGCATCAATAAGTCTTGCATAAGAGTTAACTCATAAAGCAATAAATCAAAGTAAAGGTATTGAAGCAACACAAAGGAAGATTAAGTTTCAGCGGTTGCTTTCAACTTGTAACATGTATATCTCATGGATAATTGTCAACATAGAGTAATATAACAAGTACAATATGCAAGTATGTAGGAATCAATGCACAGTTCACACAAGTATTTGCTTCTTGAGGTGGAGAGAGATAGGTGAACTGACTCAACATAAAAGTAAAAAGACTGGTCTTTCAAAGAGGAAAGCATCGATTGCTATATTTGTGCTAGAGCTTTTATTTTGAAAACATGAAACAATTTTGTCAACGGTAGTAATAAAGCATATGAGTTATGTAAATTATATCTTACAAGTTGCAAGCCTCATGCATAGTATACTAATAGTGCCCGCACCTTGTCCTAATTAGCTTGGACTACCGGATCTTTGCAATGCACATGTTTTAACCAAGTGTCACAATGGGGTACCTCCATGCCGCTCGTACAAAGGTCTAAGGAGAAAGCTCGCATTTTGGATTTCTCGCTTTTGATTATTCTCAACTTAGACATCCATACCGGGACAACATGGACAACAGATAATGGACTCCTCTTTAATGCATAAGCATGTGGCAACAATTATTATTCTCATATGAGATTGAGGATATATGTCCAAAACTGAAACTTCCACCATGATTCATGGCTTTAGTTAGCGGCCCAATGTTCTTCTCTAACAATATGCATGCTCCAACCATTAAGGTGGTAGATCTCTCTTACTTCGGACAAGACGGACATGCATAGCAACACACATGATATTCAACAAAGGGTAATTGATGGCGTCCCCAGAAAACATGGTTATCGCACAACAAGCAACTTAATAAGAGATAAAGTGCATAAGTACATATTCAATACCACAATAGTTTTTAAGCTATTTGTCCCATGAGCTATATATTGCAAAGGTGAATGATGGAATTTTAAAGGTAGCACTCAAGCAATTTACTTTGGAATGGCGGATAAATACCATGTAGTAGGTAGGTATGGTGGACACAAATGGCATAGTGGTTGGCTCAAGTATTTTGGATGCATGAGAAGTATTCCCTCTCGATACAAGGTTTAGGCTAGCAAGGTTATTTGAAACAAACACAAGGATGAACGGTGCAGCAAGACTCACATAAAAGACATATTGTAAACATTATAAGACTCTACACCGTCTTCCTTGTTGTTCAAAACTCAATACTAGATATTATCTAGACTCTAGAGAAACCAAATATGCAAACCAAATTAGCAAGCTCTAAGTGTTTCTTCATTAATGGGTGCAAAGTATATGATGCAAGAGCTTAAACATGAGCACAACAATTGCCAAGTATCAAATTATCCAAGACATTTTAGAGTTACTACATGTAGTATTTTCCAATTCCAACCATATAACAATTTAACGAAGAAGAAACTTCGCCATGAATACTATGAGTAGAGCCTAAGGACATACTTGTCCATATGCTACGATGGAGCGTGTCTCTCTCCCACAAAGTGAATGCTAGGATCCATTTTATTCAAACAAAACAAGAAAACAAAAACAAACCGACGCTCCAAGCAAAGTGCATAAGATGTGACGGAATAAAAATATAGTTTCGGGGAGGAACCTGATAATGTTGTCGATGAAGAAGGGGATGCCTTGGGCATCCCCAAGCTTAGACGCTTGAGTCTTCTTATAATATGCAGGGGTGAACCACCGGGGCATCCCCAAGCTTAGAGCTTTCACTCTCCTTGATCATATTGCATCATACTCCTCTCTTGATCCTTGAAAACTTCCTCCACACCAAACTCGAAACAACTCATTAGAGGGTTAGTGGACAATAAAAATTAACATGTTCAGAGGTGACACAATCATTCTTAACACTTCTGGACATTGCATAAAGCTACTGGACATTAATGGATCAAAGAAATTCATCCAACATAGCAAAAGAGGCAATGCGAAATAAAAGGCAGAATCTGTCAAAACAGAACAGTCCGTAAAGATGGATTTTATTAGGCCACCAGACTTGCTCAAATGAAAATGCCCAAATTGAATGAAAGTTGCGTACATATCTGAGGATCATGCATGTAAATTGGCTTAATTTTCTGAGCTACCTACAGGGAGGTAGACCCAGATTCGTGACAGCAAAGAAATCTGGAACTGCGCAGTAATCCAAATCTAGTACTTACTTTACTATCAAAGACTTTACTTGGCACAACAAAACATAAAACTAAGATAAGGAGAGGTTGCTACAGTAGTAAACAACTTCCAAGACTCAAATATAAAACAAAAATACTGTAGTAAAAACATGGGTTGTCTCCCATAAGCGCTTTTCTTTAATGCCTTTCAGCTAGGCGCAGAAAGTGTAAATCAAGTGTTATCAAAAGGTGGTGCATTGATATCATAAGCTCCCCCATTTGCAGTGGTACTAGGGGCTTTGTCAATTTTAGGCCTATAATAATATTTCTTTGGTTTAGGCACTTTAGAGGCATACATAAACTTTTGCTCCTTTCCCACATAAGCTTTCTCTCTAAGCTGTAAAGATGAAAAGGTTGAACCCAAGGTTCCCATAGCTTTTTCAAGTTCGTCAATCCTATTAATTTGATTATCATGGTCAACACAAGTTCCTAGGACACTAATTCTTTCATCAATTCCTCCTAAGGATTTATCAAGTTTATCAGTTTTAACAAGTAACATCTCCAACTTAGTTTCAACACTAAATTTTTTCTCTATGGTTTCCAATTTTTTCATAACATCCTCAAGGGAGGTTTCAATTTTAATTTCATTAACAGGCGGTGTTCCAAATAAACTCTCAATAATGCAACTAGCTTCTAAAGCGGGAGCACCTAGGAAGTTACCTCCCGCGAGACAATCAAGAACATATCTATTCCAGCTAGAGATACCAACATAAAAATTCCTGAGTAGGATAGTGGTGGAGTGTTTCTTAGTGCACCTATTATGGGCATTACTAATTCTATACCAAGCATCTTTTAAACATTCTCCTCCTTGTTGCTTAAATGAACGAACTTCAACTTCAGGATTACTCATTTTAGCAGTAGTAAATAAAGCAAACTAGATAAAGTAAATGCAAGTAACTAATTTTTTTATGTTTTTGATATAGCGTGCAAGACAGTAAATAAAGTAAAACTAGCAACTAATTTTGATCATGGTGTTCGAATGGTATTCGTGTAAACACCCTGACTGTGCTAATCGATTTGTTCTCATGTGTTGTGATGTGTGTTATGATGTGTGTTGATGGTGTTCTGATATGCTTCGTAACGGCTAGTTAGGTGTGGTAAGATCACCATTTGAAGAGTAAAGTAACCACATGGTTATTTTTCAAACATCTGATACTTCCTCGTCAGGCAAAGAATCAGCTCGATTGCTGGCAACCAAATTAGTACTTATTAGCCAAATCTGCACCAGGAAACATGTTCCTTTTAACCGATTTTAATGAACAATCAAACCATTGGCCGAATATGCACCAGGAAACATGTTCCTTTTAACAGATTTAATGAGCTACTCATGAGATGCTCGCAAGCTTTTAAATCTAGAGTCGGTTAGTAAATGAGTTGGGTCGAGCTAACTAACTGGCTAGTTGATCGAGCTTTAACAAGTCCAGCTCCAGCGAGCCAAAAGTAGAAACATAGAAAATTCGTTGCCAGCAATCAATTACACCCGAAATAGACAACCATGTCCGCATCACCATCACCATAGATTTATTTTGCTTCGCAGCGGCAGGCAAGAGCTGGCAAGTGGCAACTAGTGGACCACTTGGAAGTTTTTTTTTTTTTTTGAGAAGGACCACTTGGAAGTTGCAACACATGTTTTGCACACAAGCACTCGGAAACTCGGACCTTATTTTTTGAGATGCACACGGACTCAGACTTGGCATGGGTTCTGTCAATCGAACTGATCCAAGAAACGGACGCATGCAGATTTAAAAAATTGTAACGTCGCCTCCCATTTCCAACACTTAAAATTGGATAACACAGAAGCAACTAGATAAGAATATAAGATGCACGAAGGCAGTTAAATGCAGACAGCACTTGCTTCCACAGCGATTTCTCAGTCCTTGTTTCAATCCAGCAATGCATCCAGTACCATCTGCAGATTATGATATAAACAGCCACACTTCACACGGACTAGGTAAGATTCAGTGTCTGCCCAAACATGCGCACTATCGAGAAAGGAACAAAAATGTTGACCTCCATTAGATTCCCGATAATCTGATGACTGACTGGTCGCAACAGAGCATGAACAGGCAAAGCAATCGAGCACGCGATAAGATCCCGAACCACATTGTATTTAATCCACCAAAAATATGAACCAAACAAGAGCGTCAGGTGAGAAGCCCGACATTGATGCATGGGCATAATGTTAAGAGGTGAGTGATTTACTAAATAAGATGGCCATGTTTCTTTTTAGCATAAGGGAATAATACAGTCCAAGATATCTCCGCAACTCCCTAATTGGAAGGAGGGAGCCTTGCTTCAGGCGTATCATTTTATAACTTCTATGTTGTCTCTTTTCTTATCGAACGACCAAACTGATTGTACATCGGGACTAGTTGGAAACAAACCAGTATGCACTCCAGTCGGTGAACAGATTTGGCCAGGTACCTGGGGTCCATTCAGCACCAGTTCCTCACTGCAATAATCATAACAAGGCATAAGTTTTCATTCTATGAAGCAAGTAGAATATAACATAACTTCTAGATAAATTAACATGTATATCTCTTGATAACATGCCAATATAGGACAAATTTGAAGGAAATGAAGCGCATCAGTGGTATGGCATTACATGTCTCTTATTCTTTTGCCAAGACCAACACTTGAAACATCAAACATGTGTCGTGAATATCAGTAACGCTCAGTTACTTGAGCTGCACCTAAACTATACATCTTATGAAATTGCAGAACAGCCAACCATAAAACACGATGGGAACAAGCTGTTGTAAAACCTAAAAAGTGCATAAGAAGGATTCACAAAGTTATCTTCTCCATTTATACAAGACCACATGTCTTAATTACAAGCTAACAAGCTACAAGTGCAATGGAAGAATGAAAATGAATTCAGGCACCAACAGATAATGCAATATAGGTTCCACTTCCGAATTCATGCATACTACGAGAATATAAAGTTATTAGACTGGGGCAGAGCCAGGACTAGGGCCACCCAGGATTTAGTCCTGGGCCTGGACCAAAGCACAAGTAATATTCTTTGACTTTTTACAAAAATAATGAGAGCTAGTTCATAACAAGGCACCGGGCGTGGTTGTGGGCACCTGCTCCAGCAAATGCAAGATGAAAATAGTCTGTTTTACAAGTAATTTTAAGATACTCTATAAGCATTAGGATGCCTATGAATATAAAAAATAAACTATATCTATTGTTGCAGAACAGACTCAGTCTAGTGAATATTGCCACTGTAAAGTCAAGAACACTTAACTAAAATATACACTTTAATAACCCCCTGTATTTAACCTGGTCACTGCATAGGACCTACATGCTGGGGCCTAACCAGTAATATAACCCATAACTGTCATCGCTCAAATTGTGTTTCCGTGTTACTGGGTCCCAGACACCTACTCCCTATTTACTTTTCTCCCACGTCAGACACTAAAACTCCATGTCAGATTCACGTCCATATAATCATGCCGAGACAGAATACCTGAGTCCCAAGACGGGTTCTGATAGATGTGTTCGTCCAAGTAGAGTTGAATTGAGTAGATAATAATCCAAACTAAGTGAATAAATCTTTATTTGTATAAGATACCGTAGAAAATAAACCTACTTATTATAGCTTCAATACCAACTCACATGGATGCAACTAGCGACCTCCCATTGTTGGTTACCAACCAAGCAACCTTGCCACCCTAACCTCCACAATATCAAGATCATAAAACAAACAAACGAACTACTAGTGATCTTCAACCAAAGGGAAAGAACAGATGAACAAAATGATAGTTTTCTCATCCCTATTCCCAATTTTTGAGGAAGTGCATACATAAAGTAGCTTAACATGAAAGATAACTACAGATTGCCGAAGAAAACTACAGATCTAGAAGCTAGTTTTTTTTACTATTTCTCATCTTGGAGTTGATAGTTGGTTGAGTGGCTCCAGCATGGAACTGAGGGTACATCTTTCCAGTATGGAGTTGATGAGTGCTGCAGTGGTCCCATGCCAAGTGCCAACTCTAAAGTTCATTTCGCTTGCATCTCATGGCCAAGCAAAAGCTTGGCCAAAATTTGCAGTAGGTTGAACTTGGGCTCAAAACAAACATACCATTGGTTTGTTAGGAACAGTTGCTCCCGGTTTGACCAACCATACCAAGTATTCCATACTGAGCCAAATCTACCGCAACGATGATGCACATTTTGTTGTGTCCTGGCAACACCTCCATGACTCGGTATTTTTAAATAAAGCCACCTCCAGTCAAAGGAAGGCCAAAATGGATGCAGGTAGCAAATCGGCACAAATATAATTCCAAGAACTTAATTTATGCTGTCAATTTCTTGAAGGCCACACAAAGTAACAGTTGTGCTGCCGTTATGGATACAAGAAAACGGATGATTCATCTTAGCCTTCAGGGTAAACAAATTTCACTCAATTGCCCTAAATAGTAAATTGTTCCAACTTCCTAACATATTGTCGGTCCCTTAAACTGGTAAAGTAAAATTAAAACGCTTGTCAAACATAAGAAAGAGAAGTTCAAATATCATAGCAATAAATGGGACAGTCTTAGCTTGCAGTGAGCTACTCTGCACAGCACAAATGGCAGATAAGCCACAGAATGCACATGCTGGAATTGACACATCAAATAAAACTAAATTCAGTTTCAGTGCATTGCGTATCCTAAGAGAACATCATGTGCCCACACTATGGTTATTCACTCTTTTCACTCCAAGTATGATGGACTCAATGATTGTCAGGCAATTCATGCCCTCTAAATAATATATTTACATTTTACGCTGCAAAACAAGACTGAATACAATGGAAATGGCACTGGACGACAGTTTCTACAAGTAAATGGAAACAATAACCATTTAGTATCTTGTCTGCGATTTGTGGATCACTTCAAACAAATTCTTGACAGGCAACAACACATAGAATTGAAAGATTCACTTGCCATTCTTGCTACCTATAGTTTCAGATACCAGTTGACCATCAGCGTGAACCACCAGCAAACACCAAATACAGAAATTTAAAAAAATACTTCATCCCAAAATGTAAGGCATCTAAGGATTATTCAAAAGTCAACGTTTTCTAAGTTTGATCAAGTTTATACACAAAAATATGAGAAATTGCAATATTGAATCAATATCAACAGATTCACCATAAACTATATTTTCTTAATATGTTCATTTAATATTGTAGATGCAGATATTTTTTCCTAAATATTTGGTCAAAATTAGTAAGATTTGACTTTTCACTAATCCTTAGGCGCCTTACATTTTGGGACAGAGGGAGTAATCTAAAGATAATGGCGTGATCATTCGTCGCATATGCAGAACAACTCGCATGTTTAATTATTTGTCATACACAAGACTAATAACCGGAGTGCCAAAGATAACTGGTGCTTCTAGTGGTTCAGAGAGAAAAGGATCAGCCACATACCCTTGGAGCAACATGTGTTTCACAATACACGAGATGGGGCTCATTCTAGCACAGAATATTGTAGAAATCTAAGCAGTCAGTGGTACTGCATACCAAACAATGGACATTACCTATAAATTTATCTTGGCTGTCTGTTCAGGAACTATTACATAATTTTTTGAGCTTCTATAGTTACAGATACATGCCATGTATATATATATGTTTTGGTAGAAGTATCATATAAATGTTTCAGCGCATTGCTGCTTACATGTATTGATATACAAAGCTATACACAGCGTATGAACAAGTTTCAAGCTTAAGTTAAGAATGTCAAACAGTTGAGAAGGACAAACTTTATTGCTGCAGAAAATTTAGAACATCATTATAGTATGTCAGAGGACTTACTTGGACCAAGAATGACCAGGATCAGGTGACCCAAAGGGGTGCACACGGGCTGCTTTGTTTGGAGATCCAAAACCAAAGTCATTGTGTATAGCATTTTCTGACACGTTGTGTGAAAGGAACAGACTCTCTGTATCAAGGGGCAATTGCTGGAAGGGTGATCTCTGCAGCCATAAACCATTGTCATCCAAACCAGCACCAAGGGGGCTTCTTGTTCCACCACCCAATCGATTGACACCATGGTTAAGTTGATTTGTACCATGGTTGGGTTGATTCGTATTTGGTAGAAACCACTGTGCCTGAGGACCTCGCAGGCCTAAACTGTCCTGAACCAATGGTGTGCTCCACATCTGCCATGTGCCTTGCTCATTGGTAGCCTCAGTTGACACGGAACCATTATGCCCTTTTGCAGTTGAGAAATGTGAGGATTTGATAGGATTTTCTTCAACAGTCCGTAATCGTGATAGAGGACACTCAATTGGTGAAGGCATGGGGTTCCTAACATGTGGTTCTTTAGGGATATCATTCAAGACGAACCTACTATCCCAGTCTGGAGGAAAGTTGTCAAGAGACTCTGAAACTGGCCCAAGCAATGCGATGGCATCAGGATCATAGCATGGATCCTCAAATTGCTCTGGTTCTTCCAGTAATGCTGCTTCGGCCTCTTTAAAGAAGGGCAAGTGTCCAGCTGGGGAATGAGATAGTGGAATGTTAGCAGGTTCTCCATTCACTGGCAGAAACCCTGTAGAGTGCATGGATTGGCTTAACTTGCTGTCCAGAGGAGGATACTGAGCCAGAAAATTTTGAGCACTATTTATTTGTGCTCCATTTGGTTCAGGCAGCAAGTTCATTTCGCGAGCTGAAGCAGTAACAGTGGGGTAAGGGGAAACTGATGCTGAGCGACTAAACAGCTGATGCCATGACTTTTTAACGCCTGTTGGATGTCCCTGCATATTTGTACTAACCTGTATAGCATAACACAAAATAAATAAATGTAAGATAGTCAACTGGGTGAAAACAATATAGGCTATTTGTTCAACTGATAACATATATTAAATAGTAATGCCATTGTTACTTACAGGTTGATGAAGATTAGTCCACGAATTTTTAGTTTCTCCGGCTGGAGCAGATTTGACCATTGCTGGTGTTGCTGCAGATTGGGTATCTCTTTTGACTGCATTACTCTGTTCAGTTGCAGTAACAAGCGGTTTAGTCACCTTGTTAGCTTGAGGGACAGGGGCCTGAGCACTTCTACCAAAAAAGGAACCACCGCCGAAACCTCCAGCCATTCGGCCAAAGTACTTTGTCCTGTTTTGTACTATCTTACTACCCGGACTGTTAGCTTCAGAGTTATGGGGTTTATATCCCTCTGTCCAACCTCTTGTTGCATCCCGCCTGTCTGTCTCATTCCTTCTACCGGAGCCGCGCTTCATCTCACCGTCTCTGCTTACTCTTCTGTCAACATCCTCGCAATCTGAATTGCTCTTGCTTGATCCCTTGTCTTCCTTCCTCTTTCTCTCCTGCCGCCTCCGTTCTGCTTCCTTCCTAGCATCCTTCTCCCCAACGGGGCTAGCGCCTTTGGATCTTTCTTCAGCCTCTGCTTTCTCATCCCTCAGCTTTCTTCGCTCCTCCACCAATTTCGCCATCTCTTCCCGCTGCTTCTTTTCCTCCTCCTCCAGCATTTCCTTCTCCAGCCTAGCCAACCTCTTCTCCTCAGCCTTCCTTTTCGCCTTGTCGACTCTGCTCTCCTCAGAATTCGCTCCATTCTCGCCTCCTTTTGTCAGCACTCTGCCATCCCGGCTCAAACCACCGCTATCCCCTGATGACCCAAACCTAAACACTTTCTTCCAGAACCATGCCATGCTCGCGCAAAAGCATGAGAAGAGACGCCATGAGAATCCAGAGTATGAGTTGTCGGTGGAGCACTGCAGGTCAAGCCAGTAACCTGGGTCGCCAACAGCATTGGCCCAATCCTGGCTGCAAGGCCACCCAGCCGGCACCTTCCCTGCAGGGCCAAGGTCAAGCACAGGGCGCTTGGATACATGGCCGCAGTAGGAACACATGAACTTGCCACCACCGGGGTTCTGATCCCTGTAGGGATTGTTGCAGTTGCGGCAACGGCGTGTGGCGGTCTTGCGGAGCTTCTGGAGCTCCAGGGCGTGGGTGCGGCGCTCCTCGCGGAGGCGCGCCGAGCGGCGTGCGCGCCAGAGCGAGAGGCGTGGGAGGAGAATCTCGTACCAGAAGAGGGTGAGGAGGAGGACGGAGACGCAGGCGAGGCGCGGGGAGGTGACCTCGAAGCGGTAGGCGGCGGGCAGGAGCTGGGAGAGCGCCCAGAGGAGGATGAGCGGGAGGACGAGCCACGGCAGCATGGTGGCGACGCGCCGCGACCACCGTTGCACGGCGCACAGTATACACATTATCCGACCGCCGCCGCCGCCGCCGCCGAGGCCCTCACCCGGAGGTCGATCGCCAGCGCCTCCCTCCGAATCTCACCACCTACCTGATGGCAAAAGCGGGTCGCTTGCTTGCTCGGTCGGTCTGCGGCGGGATGCGATGCGATGCGGCGGCTTCGAGGGCGGAAAGGGAAAGGGGAAAGGAAACCCTGGGATGGAAGAGAGGGAGCAGGCGGAAAGGAAAGGCGGCTCCTTTGTCGCGGATGCGGGAATCCGCGTTGCCCTAGGAGAGATTGGGATTGGAGGGGTGGAGGAGGAGCTCGAGGTGGGCGGCGGCCATGGCGAAAACCCTAGCTTTCCTCTCTCTCGGATTGTGTAATTTCCTTTGATTTTTTCTCTTTGTCTTCTTGGTTTGGTCGGCGAGGGAAGGGGAACCAGATAAAGCATCATTTTTCTTTTTGCCTCCTTTTCTGCAGTTATTTTTGGATTGCTCTCACGTTCGCCTTTTCTAATTAACAAACTGGTGCCTACACTAATGACACACGGTAGCTACATTTTTCTACCCTGTTTGGACTTTGGAGTGGGAAATACACATAGCTATTGAAAACAGTTAAATGCTGTGTTATTGCCAGTTTTCTGATTTCTAGAATTGTCACCATAATTTTTTGCTTTTCTAGCAAATGACATTGTAACTCCCAACACTCCCTTCGTCTACAAATAAGTGTAGAATTAGACATGTTTTAAGTTATACTTTACTATATTTGACCAATTTAAAAAAATAGTAGCATTTATGACACCAAATTAATATTGCTAGATTCATAATCACATGTAGTTCAATAATATAGAAATTAATTGTCACCTATATTGCTATTTTGTGTGAAAGATTGGTCAAATTTAAAACTGTTGCAGTGAAAAACGGGTGGGAGTATTTCCGTCACCTCCCGCCGAAATCCTCTCTTATTTCTACCTCCTCCCGTCAACGTCCAAAACCAAACCACCATTTCTCACTGATGTTTACAAGATCACAGATTGTGTGTGCAGCTAGTTTTCAAAAGTAAGAGTATTGAATCCACGATGAAGCTTCATTGTTAATAAAGGTTTAATTGTCTCTTATTACCTTCACTTAAATATACGGGCAAATTGTCTTTAAATTTAAAGCAAAGTAACCGTAGTTGTTTTTGAGAGTTTGTTCTAACGAACCGGAAAAACCCTTAATATTAGTTTTTCTCCGCCGCCTGTTATTCCGTGTCGTTCCAAGTCATCATGGCATCATGAATATTTTTGAACTCCAAAATCATTTTTATTAAAACCTATTTTGTTGTTACAATTAATTCGCTCTTTTTATCCCAAATAAAAATATATTTTACCCTTCTTATTTTCCTATATAAAAACTATTTGAAATGGTTTTAAACAAAATAGAAAATAATAAAGAGAAAGTGTTTAAAAAAAGGAGACAGCCTCTCCATCCGGCCAGGTCCAGCCTCCCAACCGGCCAGGCCCAGGAAGCCCAGCCGGCAGCCCAGCAGAAGCCCGTCCGGCCTAACCCTAGCTCCCCAACCAGTTCCTCCCTCCCACCGCCGGCCACCTTTTCGTTCGGGTCCCCAACTCCTTTTCTTCTCTCTCCCGTCACGGACAGAACTGCCTCTGCTCGATCCCGAGCACTGCAGCGGTCGCCTCGCCCGGTGCGTGCCTCCCTCTCCTGCGTCTCCCCGTCGAGCTCACCGGCGCACCTCCTTTGTCCCACGCGCCTCCTCCCCTCGATCTTTGTCGCCCCGCGGTTCTTCTTCGGCGCCTCCCCGAGCTCGCCCGGGCCGGCATCAGCCTCAGGTTTGCGTTCGCGTCGCTCGGTCCTTCTGCCGTCGACCTCTCTCCATCATGCGCTGTTGCGCCTCACCTCCCGTCGCTTGGCCGTGCGCCGCCAAGCCAGCCCTGCTGCTGCGCCGAGCACCTGGTCGTGCGCCCCCTGCCTCTACCGCCTCCTTCTCAAGCTCGTGCGCCACCGAGGTCTCCTCTTTTGTCCCTACCATGTTGTTGAAGTTGTGTTTAAGTGGCTTCTGCATCGTGGTGCCATGATGCTGCTACTGTCGAAGTTGTGATGTTGTTGTGGTCTGGGGTGTGGTACTGCAGCGAGAGCTACTGTGTGAAGATGCTACGAGTTCACTCCGGCCAGCGAACGCAAGGAACTCGTGGTGCCGCCAGGGTCTACTTCTTTTCGTGCCGCCAAGTTCGTCACTTCGTCTTCGATTGAAGCATCCCGATGCATCCTAGGACCCTGGCGTGGATTCAAGTCCACCATCAGCAACCGAATCCGAAACCGAAGACCGTTGTTCCCGGACCCGGAGGCTTCTATTTCCTCTTCGAACCCGACGGCATCGGCGACTTCCGCCACTTCACTTCTTTTCGGCGATCTTTCTCAGATGTGCGACGTGAGACCCCAACCCTAAGCCAACCCTATTTTATAAATGTTCATCTATCTTGTTGCATCAATTATACATGTTGCATCGCATCGCATATGTTGTGGGTTCGGATAAATAGCGATACACCTAATAAAAAATATGGAATTGTGCAGGAATTATTTATTGTATCCTGATTCCATTTAATTTGTGTAGCTCACCCATGCCATGTGTTGTCATGCTAATCAACATTTAATATGCGGGTAGCTAAATAACTTGAACTAATATTTAATTGTCGGGATTCCGATTCCGCTTAATATGGATAAGTTGCATTGCATCATGTTGCCATGCCATGCATATCATATCATGATCATGCCAATTCTTTTGCCGTAGTAGTAAGATGTGCATCCGTTGGTTATTGTTGTAGCGCTTTGCTTCTTCTCGGATAGGATCGCGAAGTGGTGTTGTGAGATACGACAAGTTCTTCGGATGTTTGATAACGCGTGAAGCACACGTCCGTTAGGAATCCCAAGAGGAAGGTGTGATGCGTACAGCAGCAAGTTTTCCCTCAGTAAGAAACCAAGGTTATCGAACCAGTAGGAGATGAAGGCCACGTGAAGGTTGTTGGTGAATGATACGTCCAAAACGTATCTATAATTTCTTATGTTCCATGCTACTTTTATGATGATACTCACATGTTTTATACACATTATATGTCATTATTATGCATGTTCCGACACTAACCTATTGACGAGATGCCGAAGAGCCAGTTGCTGTTTTCTGCTGTTTTTGGTTTCAGAAATCCTACAAAGGAAATATTCTCAGAATTGAACGAAATCAACGCTCAGGGTCTTATTTTTCCACGAAGCTTCCAGAAGACCGAGGGAGATACGAAGTGGGGCCACGGGGCGCCGCCACACTAGGGCGGCGCGGTCTAAGGGGGCCCGCGCGGCCCTAGTGTGTGGGTCCCTCGCGTCGCCCCTAAACCTACCCTTCCGCCTACTTAAAGCCTTCGTCGCAAATACCCCAGTACCGAGAGCCACGATACGGAAAACCTTCCAGAGACGCCACCGCCGCCAATCCCATCTCGGGGGATTCAGGAGATCGCCTCCGGCACCCTGCCGGAGAGGGGAATCATCTCCCGGAGGTCTCTTCATCACCATGATCGCCTCCTGATCGATGTGTGAGTAGTTCACCCCTGGACTATGGGTCCATAGCAGTAGTTAGATGGTTGTCTTCTCCTCATTGTGCTATCATGTTAGATCTTGTGAGCTTCCTATCATGATCAAGATCATCTATTTGTAATGCTACATGTTGTGTTTGTTGGGATCCGATGAATATTGAATACTATGTCAAGTTGATTATCAATCTATCATATATGTTGTTTATGTTCTTGCATGCTCTCCGTTGCTAGTAGAGGCTCCGGCCAAGTTGATACTTGTGACTCCAAGAGGGAGTATTTATGCTCGATAGTGGGTTCATGCCTCCATTGAATGCGGGACGAGTGACGGAAAGTTCTAAGGTTGTGGATGTGCTTGTTGCCACTAGGGATAAAACATCGATGCTTTGTCTAAGGATATTTGTGTTGATTACATTACGCACCATACTTAATGCAATTGTCCGTTGTTTGCAACTTAATACTTGGAGGGGTTCGGATGATAACACTGAAGGTGGACTTTTTAGGCATAGATGCATCTTCGGAGAGCGGTCTATGTACTTTGTCGTAATGCCACTGATTAAATCTCATAGTACTCATCATGATATATGTATGTGCATTGTTATGCCTTCTTTATTTGTCAATTGTCCAACTCGTAATTTGTTCACCCAACATCTGTTTATCTTATGGGAGAGACACCACTAGTGAACTGTGGACCCCGGTCCAATTCTTTACATCTGAAATACAATCTACTGCAATTGTTCTTTACTTGTTCTTCGCAAACAAACATCATCATCCACACTATACGTCTAATCCTTTGTTTACGACAAGCCGGTGAGATTGACAACCTCATCGTTACGTTGGGGCAAAGTACTTTGATTGTGTTGTGCAGGTTCCACGTTGGCACCGGAATCCCTGGTGTTGCGCCGCACTACACTCCGCCACCAACAACCTTCACGTGTTCCTTGACTCCTACTGGTTCGATAACCTTGGTTTCTTACTGAGGGAAAACTTACTGCTGTGCGCATCACACCTTCCTCTTGGGGTTCCCAACGGACGTGTCGACTACGTGCCATCAAGACTGTTTTCTGGCCCGTTGCCGGGGACCTGAAGAAAAGTTACTCCACAAAGATTTCTAACTCCCACGTCAACTGCACGCCAGACTGTTTTCTTGCGCCGTTGCCGGGGAGATCAAGACACACTGCAAGGGGAGTCTCCCACATCCAATCTCTTTACTTTGTTTTTGTCTTGCTTACTTTACTTTATTTACTGCTTTGTTTGCTCCTTATATCAAAAACACAAAAAAAAAATAGTTGCTAGTTTTACTTTATTTACTGTCTTGTTCTCCATATTTAAAACACAAAAAAATTAGCTACTTGCATTTACTATACTTAGTTTGCTTTATTTACTATTACTAAAAATGAGTAATCCGGAAGTTGAAGTTCGTTTGTTTAAGCAACAAGGGGGAGAAAGTTTTAAAGATGCTTGGTATAGAATTAGTGATGCTCATCGTAGGTGCATTAAGAAACACTCCACTATTATACTACTTAGGAACTTTTATGTTGGTATCTCTAGTTGGAATAGATATGTTCTTGATACTCTTGCGGGCGGTAATTTCCTAGGCACTCCTGCTTTAGAAGCTAGTTGCATCATTGAGAGTCTAGTTGGGATACCACCTATTAATGAAGCTAAAATTGAAATCTCTCTTGAAGATGTCATGAAAAAGTTGGAGGCCATAGAGAAAGATCTTCCAAGTATTGAGACTAAATTGGAAATATTACTTAATAGCACTGATAAACTTGATAAATCTCTAGGTGGAATTAATGAGAGAATTGCTGTTTTAGAAACTTGTGCTACTCATGATAATCGAACCCATAGGATTAGTGAACTTGAAGAAGCTATGGGAACCTTGGGTTCAACTTTTTCTTCTCTTAAGTTTAAGGAGAAAGCTTATGTGGGTAAGGAGCAAAAGTTCATGTATGCCTCTAAAGTGCCTAAGCCAAAAAACTATTATAGGCCTAAAATTGACAAAGCCCTTAGCACCACTACGGATGGGGGAGCATCTAAGATACCTATTGATGTTGATGCTTCATCTCTTGATAATACTTGATTCACACTTTCGCGCCTAGCTGAAATGCGTTAAAGAAAAGCGCTTATGGGAGACAACCCATTATTTTACTTCGCACTTTATTTTATATTTGAGTCTTGGAAGTTGTTACTACTGTAGCAACCTCTCCTTATCTTTATTTTATCGCATTGTTGTGCCAAGTAAAGTATTTGATAGTAAAGTCAATACTAGATTTGGATTACTGCGCAGGAACAGATTTCTTGCTGTCACGAAATTGAGTCGCCCCTGCTGTAGAAAATTTAGAATAATCTGCCAATTTACGTGCGTGATCCTCAGATATGTACGCAACTTTCATTCAATTTGGGAATTTTCATCTGAGCAAGTCCAGTGCCTCTAAAAAAATCGTCTTTACGGATCGTTCGTTTTGACAGATTCTGCCTTTTATTTCGCATTGCCTGTTTTGCTATGTTTGATGGATTTCTTTGTTCCATTAACTTTCAGTAGCTTTGTGCAATGTCCAGAAGTGTTAAGAATGATTATGTCACCTCTGAATATATGAATTATGCACTAACCCTCTAATGAATTTGTTTTGAGTTTGGTGTGGAGGAAGTTTTCAAGGGTCAAGAGAGGAGGATGATACAATATGATCAAGAAGAGTGAAAAGTCTAAGCTTGGGGATGCCCCGTGGTTCATCCCTGCATATTTTAAGAAGACTCAAGCATCTAAGCTTGGGGATGCCCAAGGCATCCCTTCTTCATCGACAACTTATCAGGTCACCTCCAGTGAAACTATATTTTTATTCCGTCACATCTTATGTGCTTTACTTGGAGCGTCTGTTTGTTTTTGTTTTTGTTTGAATAAAATCAGATCCTAGCATTCTTTGTTTGGGAGAGAGACACGCTCCGCTGTTTCGTATGAACACATATGTTCTTAGCTTTATTCTTAATGTTCATTGCGAAAGTTGAACTACTTCATTCATTGTTATATGGTTGGAAACGGAAAATGCCGCATGTGGTAAATGGTATAATGTCTTGAATAATTTGATACTTGGCAATTGTTGTGCTCATATAGATCATGTTTAAGCTCTTGCATCATGTACTTTGCACCCATTAATGAATAACTACATAGAGCTTGTTAAAATTTGGTTTGCATGATTGATCTCTAGAGTCTAGATATTTTCTCGGTTAAGGTGTTTGAACAACAAGGAGACGATGTAAAGTCTTATAATGCTTACAATATGTTCATATGTGAGTCTTGCTGCACCGTTTTATACTTGAGTTTGCTTCAAACAACCTTGCTAGCCTAGCCTTGTATTGAGAGGAATTCTTCTCGTGCATCCAAATCCTTAAGCCCAAAACTATGCCATTTGTGTCCACCATACCTACCTACCACATGGTATTTCTCTGCCATTCCAAAGTAAATTACTTGAGTGCTACCTTTAAAATTCTATTCTTTGTCTTTGCAATATATAGCTCATGGGAAAAATAGCCTTAAAAACTATTGTGGTGAAGAATATGTATTTATGTGTCTTATTTCTTAATAAGTTGCTTGTTGAGCGGTAACCATGTTTCGGGGACGCCATCAACTTTTACCTTTGTTGAATATCATGTGAGTTGCTATGCATGTTCGTCTTGTCTGAAGTAAGGGCGATTTTCATGATCATATGGTTTGAGTATGCATATTGTTAGGGAAGAACATTGGGCCGCTAACTAAAGCCATGATCCATGGTGGAAGTTTCAGTTTGGACAATTAATCCTCAATCTCTTATGAGAATATTAATCGTTGTTGAATGCTTATGCATTAAAGAGGAGTCCATTATCTGTTGTCTATGTTGTCCCGATATGGATGTCTAAGTTGAGAATAACCAAAAGCGAGAAATCCAATGCGAACTTTCTCCTTAGACCTTTGTACAGGCGGCATAGAAGTACCCCTTTGTGACACTTGGTTGAAACATATGCTATGCAATGATAATCCATGTTAATCCAAGCTAATTAGGACAAGGTGCGAGCACTATTGGTATACTATGCATGAGGCTTGCAACTTATAGGATATCTTATACATAACACATATGATTTGTTACTACCGTTGACAAAATTGTTTCTATGTTTTCAAAATGAAAAGCTCTAGCACAAAAATAGTAATCCATGCTTCCTCTGCGAAGGGCCTATCTTCTACTTTATTGTTGAGTCGGTTTACCTATTCCTTCTATCTTAGAAGCAAACACTTGTATCAACTCGTGTGCATTGATTCTTACATGTTTACCTATTGCACTTGTTATATTACTTTGTGTTGACAATTATCCATGAGATATACATGTTGAAGTTGAAAGCAACCGCTGAAACTTATATCTTCCTTTGTGTTGCTTCAATGCCTTTACTTTGAATTTATTGCTTTATGAGTAACTCTTATGCAAGTCTTATTGATGCTTGTCTTGAAAGTACTATTCATGAAAAGTCTTTGCTATATGATTCATTTGTTTACTCATTATCTTCACCATCGCTTCGAATCACTGCATTCATCTCATGTGCTTTACAATAGTATGATCAATATTATGATAGCATGTCACTTCAGAAATTATCTTTGTTATCGTTTACCTACTCGAGGGCGAGTAGGAACTAAGCTTGGGGATGCTTGATACGTCCCAAACGTATCTATAATTTCTTATGTTCCATGCTACTTTTATGATGATACTCACATGTTTTATACACATTATATGTCATTATTATGCATTTTCCGGCACTAACCTATTGACGAGATGCCGAAGAGCCGATTGTTGTTTTCTGCTGTTTTTGGTTTCAGAAATCCTACAAAGGAAATATTCTCGGAATTGGACGAAATCAACGCCCAGGGTCTTATTTTTCCACGAAGCTTCCAGGAGACCGAGGGAGATACGAAGTGGGGCCACGGGGCGCCGCCACACTAGGGCGGCGCGGCCTAAGGGGGGCCCGCGCGGCCCTAGCGTGTCGGTCCCTCGCGTCGCCCCTAAACCTACCCTTCCGCCTACTTAAAGCCTTCGTCGCAAATACCCCAGTACCGAGAGCCACGATACGGAAAACCTTCCAGAGACGTCGCCGCCGCCAATCCCATCTCGGGGGATTCAGGAGATCGCCTCCGGCACTCTGCCGGAGAGGGGAATCATCTCCCGGAGGTCTCTTCATCACCATGATCGCCTCCGGATCGATGTGTGAGTAGTTCACCCCTGGACTATGGGTCCATAGCAGTAGCTAGATGGTTGTCTTCTCCTCATTGTGCTATCATGTTAGATCTTGTGAGCTGCCTATCATGATCAAGATCATCTATTTGTAATGCTACATGTTGTGTTTGTTGGGATCCGATGAATATTGAATACTATGTCAAGTTGATTATCAATCTATCATATATATTGTTTATGTTCTTGCATGCTCTCCGTTGCTAGTAGAGGCTCTTGCCAAGTTGATACTTGTGACTCCAAGAGGGAGTATTTATGCTCGATAGTGGGTTCATGCCTCCATTGAATCTGGGATAGTGACAGAAAGTTCTAAGGTTGTGGATGTGTTGTTGCCACTAGGGATAAAACATCGATGCTTTGTCTAAGGATATTTGTGTTGATTACATTACGCACCATACTTAATTGAATTGTCTGTTGTTTGCAACTTAATACTGGAGGGGGTTCGGATGATAACCTGAAGGTGGACTTTTTAGGCATAGATGCATGCTGGATAGCGATCTATGTACTTTGTCGTAATGCCCTGATTAAATCTCATAGTACTCATCATGATATATTTATGTGCATTGTTATGCCTTCTTTATTTGTCAATTGCCCAACTATAATTTGTTCACCCAACATCTGTTTATCTTATGGGAGAGACACCACTAGTGAACTGTGGACCCCGGTCCAATTCTTTACATCTGAAATACAATCTACTGCAATTGTTCTTTACTGTTCTTCTCAAACAAACATCATCATCCACACTATACATCTAATCCTTTGTTTACAGCAAGCCGGTGAGATTGGCAACCTCACTGTTACGTTGGGGCAAAGTAATATTATTTGTGTTGTGCAGGTTCCACGTTGGCGCCGGAATCCCTGGTGTTGCGCCGCACTACACTCCACCACCAACAACCTTCACGTGTTCCTTGACTCCTACTGGTTCGATAACCTTGGTTTCTAACTGAGGGAAAACTTACTGCTGTGCGCATCACACCTTCCTCTTGGGGTTCCCAACGGACGTGTCGACTACGCGCCATCAGTGAATGAGTGTAGTGCGGCGCAACACCAGGGATTCCGGCACCAACGTGGAATCTGCACAACACAATCAAAATACTTTTCCCAACTTAACAGTGAGGTTGTCAGTCTCACCGGCTTGCTGTAAACAAAGGATTAAACGTATGGTGTGGAGAATGATGTTTGCTTGCAAAGAACAACAGAGAACAATAATTGCAGTAGGTTGTATTTCAGATGTAAAAGAATGGACCGGGGTCCACAGTTCACTAGTGGTGTCTCTCCAATAAGATAAATAACATGTTGGGTGAACAAATTACAGTTGGGCAATTGACAAATAGAGAGGGCATAACAATGCACATACATATCATGATGACTACTATGAGATTTACTTAGGGCATTACGACAAAGAACATAGACCGCTATCCAGCATGCATCTATGCCTAAAAAGTCCACCTTCGGGTTAGCATC
>NC_061510.1:250244992-250263694 GCF_022539505.1 Lolium rigidum | reverse complement strand
CCCCTCTTGGGGATACCGGCTTAGCTTCACTTAGCTAAGTTCTTATCTCTAAGTTCCGGTACGAACATTAAACCGGTATCTTGATGGCTCAAACCATCCGGTTTGGCATGCCTTTGGCATACCGGGGGTCGTCCCCCCAACATCATGCTTGCATAGGGCTCTCAACAACATTTGTGGCAGGAGGAGGCAAACCATCAGTATAGTGTGCACCTTGTTCAGCCAACATAACCTGAAAATTGAATAGAGGTGGATGCTGCTCCTGTAAATCTGGTGCCAGAGCATTCTGCTCAGGAGAAAGCTGTTGCAGAGGTTGTTGCAGAGGTTGTACTTGAAAATGTTGCACATGCTGATGACCCATATTTTGGTGCCCACCAGGAGCCTGATTCTGCTCGCCACCACAGTGCAAGCTGCTGCTGATAGATCTGCTCAGCAGTTACTTCAGGGCCATAAAGAGGGTGAGGATTTCCATTACCAGGCTCAGGTTCTGCTGGAGGAGGTGGTACATATGCTTCATGAGCATTCCAATTAGCATGTCTCAGCATAATCACTGGTACTGTCCAACAGCGCCTAGCACCACCCAACTGATGCATCACAAGACTCTTGGGCACAAACTTGGGATCTACTATCCATGCCTTGACCAGAACAAATTGAGAAGCTGGATGAAGAGGCACCCGTGTTGCTTTGCGATCTAGAGAAGATCTTTCCTCCAGGGTTCTTTAATCCGATGCAACACATGATCCTGCACCTCGCGGAGGAGTGCTTAAAGGGGGGCCCGAATTGGGGCCGTTGGCAGTTTGGTCCCGAGAGAGAAACACAAAAGCTTCGTCAAATGACTGGCAATAAATGCAAGATCGAAGCATACATAGCCGAGGCAGTCCTGAACGTGGAGGTGGCAAACTTCACCACTAAGCACTATGATCCCAACATTCCCACAAAGCACAACCCGGTCCTCCGTTACAATGCCGCCAACAATGAAGAAGTACCCAAGCTTAGCATCTTCGTGGGGCTTGGTGGCAAGTCAAGTGGTTCGAAGCCGTACGAACGGACCTACATGAGCGGACCTTGATCCACTCGTATGTCTTAAACACCATGGTCGAAGTGAAGCCGTACATCGAGTAAGTGCGAACCATTTAATTATTCGCAAACATTCACTCGTATGTTCGTGGCTAACTCTTCCTCTTTTCATCGGTATAGGAAATTCAAGGCTATACATTGGAAGAATACCCACAGGGAGCCTACCCTGGAAGAATCCAAGCAAATTTTCGATAAAGGCGGCGGTTTCGGTTTCAGTAGCTGGTTTTGTAATTTGGTACTATTCTATCCAAATTAGCTAGCACTTCCGACATTTATCGGTCATTTCTCGTTCTAAACTTCTTGTGCTAAACTTGTAGGCAAGAACTGACAAAGAGATGAAGTCGAGCTAAGAAAAATTGCTAGGGGCTTTGACCATTCCGTAGAAGCGTTCAACTCCTATGACGTGAACGGGTATCGCTTCCGGACTCCATCAATACACAACAAGCCGGCCCAACGCGAAGACAATAAATAGCGGGGTGGTATGTCAAGGTGATGATGGGATCCATTACTATGGAAGAGTCGAGGGTATATACGAGCTGAATTACGGGTTTCACAAAGGGCAAAATCCCGTCTTCTTCAAATGCCATTGGTTTGACCCACGTCGGGTGAGACGGGATCCTGAAATTGGGTTGGTTGAAGTTCAAAGGAACTCCGTTTATATGGGAGAGGATGTGTACATCTTGGCTAACCAGGCCTTTCAAGTATTCTATCTCCCGTACGCGTGCAAAAACCCGACAAAATGTCTACATGGATGGGATGTTGTGATGACGATGCCTTCACGCAATAGGCCGCCCCCGCCAAACAAGGACGATTATCGCCGCGTAGACCCCTCAGCAAGGAGTGTCGAGTTTTATCAGGAAGAAGGGCTCCCCGGCCATTTCACAATCGGCTTGCCGACTATCGATGACATGGTCGTAGACGATGAACAAGAAGACGCGGGCATGGATGGAGACAATGCAGAAGATGAAGCTGAGGATGTTTGTGCCCCGGAAGACCTGAGTTTGCTCGAGGCGTTCAAAGCAGGGATTGACCTCGATGCAGATGGACCACCCCAGGTTTCATTGATGATTATTGGTTCGCCGAGCCTGATGACGATGAGGAGACACGCGGTCCAATCACGGATGGCGACACAGGCTACTGATCTATGTAGTAGTAATTGTGAGGCTAGCCTATTTGTAATAACTCCGTGTAACCGTGATTGTCTAGCTAGGTTATTTGTAAGAACTCCGTGCTATGTTTGAGAGAACTCTATGCTAGCTATTTGTTGCTTCCACTAATTAATGTTCATCTATTTGCATTATTGTTGCTTTCATTAATGTTCATCTACTTATATTTCTGTTGCTTTCACTAATATTTATCTCTTTACAATATTGTGTACTAATAAACCACTCTCTTCATTTGTGTTTGCAGGTGATTGAAGCATGCCGCCAAAAAAAAGGGTGGCGGTCTTACAAAGAAGCTCAAGGACTTGGTAGGGACTTCGAGGCGGGGCCGAGCTACTACCCCCCTCCTAGCCCCCCTCCTATCCCTCCTCCCGTCGCTCCCGCAGTGCACGTGCGACCGCGTAGGAAGAATGCGACGCGGGTACTCACTCCTAGTCCTAGCCCCCCTCCCGCAGCCGATGATGATGATGAGGTGGAGGACCAGGAGCACCACGGGGGTAGGGAGGACCAGGAGGAGGAGGAGGGCGTTGGGGAGGACCAGGAGGAGGACGGGGGTGGGGAGGACCTGGAGGAGGAGGGGGACGAGGAGGACCTCTCGGAGGATGAGGGGTTGGGGAACTTACCGTTCGATCCTGATCCAAACCTAGTTTGGAATGCGCTGCCGGATTACGAGTACGTTCCAGCTTTGGAGAGGCTGAGGCCACGTGATAGGAGGCCATATCGGCGTGGGATAACACAGCTCCCCGCGCTGAAGCACTGGCACTACAGCCATGTTGTTCTAGTGCCCTATGGAAGGAGGTACATGTTAATTTTTGGCATTTCGTTATCGCAATGTTGTCATTATCGAAATTATTATCACATACATATTGATGTTGTCGTTTCATGGTGCAGCTCGTTCACGTTTGAAGACCCGTCGCGAAGCCGCCACGTGGGTACTCGAACATCCTTGGGGGCCTACTTAGAAGGTATTTCCCTGGGATAGTCAATCTCCCTAGTGGTGGCTGCGACGTAGCTTGGAGGTGGTGGCACTACAGCCTCGCGGAAGATGCTCTTGGCCGCGGCACCTTGGCGGACTGCATTGTTGGCAAATTTTGGGTACGTGACTTTGGACTTCTTACCATTCATACTTGGTTGACAATAATTGCACTAATGCCCCTTGTTTTACCTATGTGCATGGTTGCAGAAATACTTCAAGAAGGCCGAGGGCAAGGAAAATGCGTGCGATGATGTCCTTCACCAGCTTGCAAGGAAGAGGGTGACTGGCATGCACTACGACGCACGTATTCAGTGCGTCCGCGACTGGCATGCCGACCGCTTCGTCCACATGAGTAAGGAGGACGCTCGCGACACGCTCATGCAGCCGTGGCAGTACATGCAGGTATTTGCATTTGTGTGTTATTGATTTCTTTATCGTCATGTAGTTTATTTTACCATAATGGGTTTATCTTGTGCATGTAGAACCCTCCTCAGTACGTCGGCGAAGACGACAGGTGCTTCCTTGCGATGGTCATGTGGTGGACATGCCCCCAGTACCTCAAGAAGCACGAGGAGGGCAAGAAGAAGCGGGCAGAGATGCGAGGTGGATCGCATATCCAAGGCAGCCTCCCCATCTCTCTTCACCTGCAGAAGGAGGTGAGCAAATTAATGGTTCCTTCATTATTTGAATTCATGTTATATATTTGCTAACTCTGCAAGGGTGTGCCACTTCACTTTATTACATGTTCTCTTTTGCAGGAAGTGAGGACAGGAGCGAAGCCTAACGTCTTTGTCGTGCTGAAGAAGATGAAGCAAAGGAAGACGCCACATCCTGAGACGGGGTCCGCGTGGGTTAACCCGCAATCCGAGACCCAGTGCACGTCCTATGTCTCCAAGTTCAAGCAGAAGTACGGCGAGGAGGCCAACCCAGAGGCCGAGGACTTTGACCCTGAGGTTGCGGTGCTTGCGGGAGAAGGCTTGAAGCATGGCCGCCTATGGTTTGGTGACGGGGTTGTCGACCCAGCGACGGTTCCCTCTCTCCGCCAGATCCGCCGTGGTCGTAAGAGCGGCCAGCCTCAGGTAGAGCCCCGGCCACGGGCTTCGGATCTAGCTGTCGAGCGGTTACGGGTATGTTCTTCCTCCGGCCTCTACCTTTCCTTTACATGCACATGCTTTCCATTGAAATGTTAATAACATCGCGGACACATCGTAGGCGGAGATGGCAGAAAAGGAGCAGGCGGCCCAGGAGCACGCACGGAACTTGGAGCGGCAGGTTCTGGAGTATCAGCAGCAGCAGGCACAGATGATGCTGCAGATGCAACAGCAGCAGCAGATGATGCAGCAGCATCAGGCACAGATGAGCTGGCTGATGAGCCAGACGGCTCTGTCTTCTCCACCGGGGAGTATTCCTGCTCCTCCACCTTACTCCATGCCGTGGATGCCGCCACCGCCCACTCAGACCCCGGGGACACCTCTCACCGTGAACAACATGAACATCATCCGGAGCATGAACCGCGGTGAGTCCTCTTGTGCCCAACCCGCTACTTGTACTTGTTCAAGTGTTCAATATGCAAATGCAAATGTTCATTCCATCAACCTTGTAGATTATATGTCACAAGGCAATGACGATGAGGCCGGCGGAAGCGGAGGAGGACAATAAGGTTGATGGCATGGTCTTGATGGATTTCTGGACATTGCACTTGTTATGGATTGTACTTGTACTTGATATGTGTTGATGTATTTGTGGACATTGCACTTGTTATGCATAAACTATGTGTGTTGATGTATTTGTGGTGTTGTTGATGTGTTTGGTGATGCTATGGTGAATATATATGTTGTATATGTTATATATATGTGAAATGCTATTTTGAAATGCAGGGATTAGTGGAAAACATAAAAAATATAAAAAATCCAGGGACCTTTGCCGTGTGTATGCACACGGCAAAGGACTTTTGGTCACTTTGCCGTGTGCATACACACGGCAAAGGCGCCACGTGGAGCTCACCTGTGCTCCTGGCACGCTGCTGGGTGTGCCTGGAGGAGGCTTTGCCGTGCGGGCTGGGGTGTTGCCGCACGGCAAAGGGAGCACGGCCCGGCAGAGGCAGGTGCACGGCAACGAGGTGGCGCACGGCAAAGAGGATGGCGCATGGCAGAGATCAGCCGCACGGCAAAGGAGCGAGCGCACGACAAAGATCACGCGCACGGCAAAGGGGCGGCCGCACGGCAACGTTGCGTGCGCACGGCAAAGGCCTTTGCCGTGCGGTTTGGTCAGGCGCACGGCAATGTCTTCGTTGCCGTCGGAGGCGTTGCCGTGCAGACGTTGCCGTGCGTCGACGCACAGCAAAACCTTTGCCGGGCAAATAAGGGCCTTTGCCGTGCGAATTGTCCGCACGGCAATGAATTGTTTTCCCGTAGTGAGTAGATACTCCTTCATGAAGCCTGTAGTTTCATTTTTTGTATGCAAAAAAATACTGCTTCTGCGGAAGAATACCGAACCTTGTCAAGAATTCTTACTAGATCGTTAATTCTTAGGGGGAGAGAGAGAGATTCATTCGTTTGTTGCATGTAGCACATGGCCAGAACACAAACATGGACCAATCTTGCTATAGTGATGGCTTCATTCGTCACCCACCTTGTAGTTGTTTTGATATGTATCTCGAAGCGGTTCACGGCCACATTCATCGTTACAAACCAAACCGGAACCACAAAAAAACTCACCGAAACAAGGCCTTGGCCTAAAGTGCCTTTCAAGATTAGACGCCGAGACTGGTAAGATCCTGCCAAAATGAGCGAGGCAAAATTCTTTTGTGTTGCATATTTCCATTTCTCGCATATATTTGTTATAACATGGCCGGTATGACCAAGATATACCTATCAACATTGCACTATTGTACCAACTGAATATTGGGAGCATATACTTTCCCGTCTCTTGCAAGATCCTATCATCACCCTTTTGAAACCAATTTCTAATGAGACACGTATAAGTTGGCCTTCATTTGTTCCCATATCTACCAACGAAACAAAAGGCTTATAATGCTGCAAGTTTGACTTCGACAGCAGATCAAAAGAAGATGCGAGAGGGAGCAAGATTTGGCACTGAATAATAACGAGTTCAAGGACACGCAAGTGATCTAGGTGGATACGTACAGCTGCAGCGTCAACAGTGTCGTGGCGCCACAGAAAGCACCGAAGCACCAACGAAGCACTATTACTGTTCATCTCAACGAAAACAGTGTGTTAAAGATAATACTAATAAATGTACAGTCAACTATTGCATTATACATAGAATCTCATCAAGTACTGCAGGAAATAATGAAACACGTACGTGGCCCCTTGCATCCCTGGAAATACATGTGATCTTGATTTTGATACCGACCATTGATTTTTCTTACAGAGAGTAAGAGAAGAAAGATACATATAAATGCTCACCGCAGAAAAAAGGAAAAACCAAATGATGTCGAAGAAACTCTGGTAAATTCCTTACAAGATCCAAAAATATTGAAAATGACGAAACATTGTTGGAACTTCTCTACCATACTCATGACTTTGTATGGTAGTGAGATATTTTGTGTTGAAAAACATAAATCAAGTTGTGCCGTCGAAATGAGAAATGGGTAAGATTTGTAGGTGATTGAGAAGTTTTTCTTTCAGCTTAACTATTTGCTAGTACTTCATGCATTCTGCTTCACTTTTTTTTTTTGAAAAGGGATAAATCCGGCTTCTGCATCGTGATGATGCACACAACCTTTTATTAAAAACCAGCATATTTTGTTCAGAAGTACTTATTACATCTCAAGGTTCGCTTAAAGTTGATACAAAAATCAACCAGTGAAAAAAGGAAAACAGCACAAAGTGACTAAGCATCCTCTAGTCGATTAATATGCTGCCAGCCAGCCCGGCACAAGATATCCTGAGCGACCATCTGGAGCCGTGTGCATCCAGAAGCCATGACATCCCGTTGTTCTTGCGGCGAAAGGAGAGCCCAGAGTTGGATCCAATGCACCATGGAGAAGATCACCTGTAAAAAATTGAAATTTTTCTTGTTGTTAAAAATTATATCATTGCGGCATCTCCATATTGACCAACATAAGGCTGATACGCCAATGCGAATTAAAACCTTGGATTGTTTGTCAACACCATTTAACCAATTTTCAAACATATTTGTAATATTGGTTGGCGGAGGGAGATTATTAGTGAAATTAACAGTTCTCCATATTAGTTTAGCAAAGGGACACGATAAGAATAAGTGTTCCACCGTCTCTTGTTCTCCGCAAAAAACACATTTAGTACACCCATTCCATTATCTTTTTGCTAAATTATCTTTTGTTAATAGCACCTTATTACTTAGGAACCACATAAAAATTTTAATTTTTAGGGGGATTTTCATCTTCCAAAGATATTTCCGCAAGTACATTGTATGATCATTCATAAGATCCTCATACATAGATTTGACTGTAAACAACCCATTAGTTGTTAGCTTCCATATAAAACAGTCTGGTTCATTATTTAAATTAACCATCATTAATCTTTGGCATAAGTGTAACCACGCTGTCCACTTATTACCAGATAGTACACGTCTGAAACCAATATTCAGCGGTACGTGTGCTAATACGTGAGCCACCAACACATTCTTATGGTTCACAATATTATATAAAGATGGGTATTGACTAGCTAACGAGGATTCCCCTAACCAAATATCTTCCCAGAATCTTGTCGATGTACCATTACCAATTTTAAAATATCCTTTAGTAAAAAAATCGTTTTTTACCCGCATGAGCCCCTTCCAAAAGGGGGAATCAGTCGGTTTTGCTTGTACTTCTGCAAGTGTTTTTTGGCTTAGGTATTTGTTATGTAGTAATTCTTGCCACACCCCTTCCTCATTAAGTAGTTTAAAGAGCCATTTACTTAGTAAACATTTATTTTTGAGTTCAAGGACTTCAATACCTAAACCTCCTTGATCCTTTGGTCGGCAAATTATATTCCATCTTGTGAGCCTATATTTTCTCTTATCTTCATCCGATTGCCGAAGAATCTAGATCTATAGAAATCAAGACGCTTCCTTACCCCGACGGGTATTTCCGAGAAAAGATAACATGAACATTGGAAGACTTGTTAAGACAGAATTGATAAGTACTAATCTATCGCCATACGATAGTAATTTTCCTTTCCAGCATCCCAATTTTCCTTCAAATCGGGTCTCTACTGGGTACCAATCTGAATTTTTAAGTTTCCTATAATGAATATGGATTCCCAAGTATCTGAATGGGAAAGCCCCAATATCACATCCAAAAATTTGTTTATACTCGTTGCTCTTCCTCTTTAGCCTTCCCGAAACGAGAATAGCTCACTTTTGTGAAAATTAATCTTGAGGCCCGATAGTTCTTCAAATAAACATAGAATTAACTTCATATTTACCGCCTTTTGCAAATCATGTTCTAAGAAGAGAATTGTATCATCAGCATACTGTAGGATAGAGATTCCACCCTCAACAAGATGAGGAATGAGACCACCTACTTGACCATCCTCCTTTGCTCTCTCAATTAAAATAGCAAGCATGTCTGCTATAATATTAAAAAGCATTGGAGATAATGGGTCACCCTGCCTGACACCTTTTTTTGTTTGAAAATAGCGACCAATGTCGTCATTTACTTTAACACCAACACTTCCGCCATGCATGAAAGATTCAATTAACTTACACCAGCCAGTTGCAAAACCTTTCATTCGCAGCGATTGTTGCAAGAAGGACCATTTTACCTTATCGTATGCCTTCTCAAAATCAATTTTAAAGAGAACACCATCCATTTTTTTACTATGTAATTCATGGATAGTTTTATGTAAAATCACCACCCCCTCCAGAATGTTACGGCCCGGCATAAATGCGGACTGAGTAGGTTTTATTACTTTTGGGGCAATCCCCGTAATACGATTGGTAGCTACTTTAGTGAAGATTTTGAAACACACATTCAGAAGGCAAATAGGCCTATATTGCTGAATCTGAATCGCATCCTGTTTCTTAGGAAGTAAAGTGATAACACCAAAATTCAGTTTGTAAAGAGGCAAGTCCCCTGAACTGAGCTGAATAAATAGTGCCATAATGTCATCTTTAATCACTTCCCAGAACATCTGATAAAACTCCGCCGGAAAACCATCCGGACCAGGAGCTTTGTTGTGTTCCATTTGTGAAATCGCATCAAACACCTCCTTCTCAGTAAAAGTAGTTGTTAGGATCTCATTTTCTTCAGCTGATAATTGTGGAATATCCTGTACAAAGTCCTCCATCAAAGATACATTGGTCGGCTCCGGAGGTCCGAACAATTTTTTGTAGAACTCGGTAATATAGATTTTTAGATTGTCTTGACCAACAATGGTTCCTTCTTGCTGCTCTAATTGAAAAATTTTCTTCTTCCTATGCTTTCCATTAGCAATTAAGTGAAAATATCTAGTATTGTTTCCCCCTTCTTGGATATGCCTTACTTTAGCTCTCTGGGCCCATTTTGTTTCCTCATCTCTTCTTAATTTCCTAATACTGTCATTCGCCTTGTTAAGAGCTTCTCGTTCAGCTGCATTCAGTGGTTGATTTTCAGCTTTCAAATCTAAAACATCAATTATGGAGAGCAGTCTCTCTTTTTCCTTTTTATATTTTCCACTTAAGTTTTTTGCCCACCCTTTCAAAAAGCGTCTAATATGACGCAGTTTATTTAGCCATCTATCCATAGGAGAGTTTCCCGTCAGTACCGACTTCCACTCTTTCTCAATCATCTCATAAAAGCCTTCTTGTCGTAACCAGTACAACTCGAAAGAGAAATCAGCCTTATTTCCCAAATGTGCCTTCACACCTGAGTCAATAAGAATGGGGGTATGATCTGATTCAGCTCTAGATAGAGCTCTAACTGTAACCAAAGAAAATTTTTGTTCCCAAGAAATACTCGCAAGGACTCTATCTAATTTCTCATATGTAGGCGTCTCCCTACGATTAGCCCACGTGAATTGTCTCCCCGAGAGATCAATCTCTCTCAAATTGAGATGTTCAATGATAGCGTTGAAAACAAAAGGCCAGTGGGCATTGAAATTATCATTATTTTTTTCCTCTCTTTTCCTAATGATGTTGAAATCACCTCCTACCAACATAGGAAGCGGTTCATGTTCACATGTTCGGACCAATTCAGCCAGGAAATCTGACTTATGCATCTCTTGGGCAGCCCCGTAGACAGGCACAAAGATCCATTCAAAACCATCGTTCTTACATTTAAAATGCAACTTGACACAATAATCACCATTGCTCACATTTAGCACCTGCAACGTATCTGAATTTACACCCACTAGTATACCTCCAGATCGTCCATGAGGTGGTAAACAGAACCAATTATAATTAAAGCCAGCTGCCAACTGATTTAAAAAGGGTATCGAGAAATTGGATCTCCCTGTCTCCAACAAGGCAATGAAGTCCAATTTATGTTCGCCGTATCCTTAAAACCCTCACTATTCCAATTTAAACCTTTGATATTTTGCATTATGAGTATTGTTTTTTAATTTTTATCCTTGTACTTTTGCGGATATTAGAGAAATCATACGTTTTTTTCCGTCGCTGTGTTTTTCTTTTAGTATTCAGTAATGGATGATCCAAATGATCACCCATCTCTGCGTGTGCCTCTTCATCATCTAATAGGTCATCACATAAATCTGATGCTTTAGAAACAATAAGAGAAGCGGGGCCATCATTTGTGTTCATGTTTTCATCAGCATTTTTTTGTAAAATTAATAGAGTTCTCTCCCCCTCGCGGTTCTTTATCCCATTTATACTACTAGCAACCTCATCAAAAGATTTTCCTAAAGAGATCCCCATACACTTCGCTCTTTTCTCAATTTCGCTATCAGGTATAGATATAATAGAAAATTTAGGTACATGATTACCTGAATTGATAGAATTACGCATCTGAGTTTTCTTCATTGCACGCTCCATCTGAGTTAAGTCTGCATCCGATTGGGCACCGATTCGCTCGCTGATCCGCACTTCAGTCGCAGTGGGATGCGGTATTCCTCCAAAAGCTATCACTTCCTCGACAGATGGCTTTTTTGGAACTGACATATGCATATCATTTGTCACCTCAACAGGCTCATTTAAAATATTCGACACCAAATCAGATGAATCTGCAGACGTACCAGAATTGGGACGTGATATTTTGGTGAGGTTCGCTTCTTTCTGTGGTTCCGGCGAAGCTGACATATGCGTCATATGTGTAGGCTGCATAGTCTGCTTCATCTTTTCAGGTTGCAGAGCACGACCAGACTCATGTATCTGCTCAACGTTTTGGAACAAATCAAAGGAGTTTGTCATATCAGTATAAAATGGGCTCACATTATGCATATCATATTCAGTACGTACCTTGGTCTTAGTCATATGCAATGACGATGAAACACCAGGTGTGGTATGTAGTAACCCTCCTTCGGCATCTAGACTCTTAACAGTCTCAACGGCTGTCATCGGCGAAGACGATCTTGGAGTGGGTACCGACACCAGCGGACACACCTCGGCGGCTGTGCCAACTTCAGTCTTGTCTTTGCTAGTCTGCCCTGTTGCAACCGACAGGGGTTGTAGCTGTTCTTGCTGTGCACCATCATGCAATTCTGATCTCCACACCGTAGCGCCACCATAACATTTGGGCAGTACTAAGTTTGGAACATGGTCTGCAGCGGAAAACATCTCAGATTTGGCATGGGATAGTATTTTTTGTACATGTAATATAGGTGTTTCAATAGTATTACAATGTGTATCAACAGAGATGGGATTATTAATACCTGAAAGTTGTATTTGAGACACAAAAGTCCCAATTTTAACTTCCATGAAAGACCGGTCCAAGGCAACTTGCTTACCCTTCTGACCCTCGCTTTCACTGATTTCCATTGTATTAGAGACCTCCCTGCCTGTGTGATCATTTGCATCATCCGTTTCCATCTCAGTAGTCTTTCCATCAGTATCCTTCTCTTTTTCTTTACTCGCCTTATCAGCTCCATCCTCATCCTTCCGACCCCCATTCGCTTCAAACATTTCAGCATCTTGCTCAACCATCACTGTCTCTACCTCAAAGTGTAATTTAAAGAAACCTCTCTTAATAAAAAGATCTGATTCATCAGGAATAAGGGAGGGATCATGATTTATGTGGCACCTCATGGAATCTCGTACAATACACTGACTCCATCCATTCGCCTGTTGCATGTGGACGTGGTATACGGCAGGAGCATGATATATATGTACATCGTTATAGTCCGGCCAGGATTTGTGGCTTCATACATCACTAGGTAGCTAGCTTTTGTCACCTTGTGGTCTCATTATGAAGCAGCTCACGATCACATTCATCAACCGACGGAGTAGAAACATAACTCAGCCTTCCAATAATGTGCTACTGTATTAGAGCACCTTATTCCGTAAAAGTGGGGGTCCTTAAAACACATATAAGTGGCGTCGTGATACGTCTCCGACGTATCGATAATTTCTTATGTTCTATGCCATATTATTGATGATACCTACATGTTTTATGCACACTTTATGTCATATTCGTGCATTTTTCTGGAATTAACCTATTAACAAGATGCCGAAGTGCCAGTTGCTGTTTTCTTCTGTTTTTGGTTTCAGAAATCCTAGTAACGAAATATTCTCGGAATTGTACGAAACAAAGACCCAGGGGCCTATTTCGCCACGAACCTTCCAGAAGACTGAAGAGCATACGAAGTGGGGCCACGAGGTGGCCAAACCACAAGGCGGCGCGGCCAAGGGGGGGCCCGCGCCGCCCTGTGGTGTGGGCCCCTCGTCAGCCCCCCGACTCTGCCCTTCCGCCTACTTAAAGCCTCCGTCGCGAAACCCCTGAGGCGAAAAAACCACGATACGGAAAACCTTACTGAGACGCCGCCGCCGCCAATCCCATCTCGGGGGATTCTGGAGATCTCCTCCGGCACCCTGCCGGAGAGGGGATTCATCTCCCGGAGGACTCTACGCCGCCATGGTCGCCTCCGGGAGTGATGAGTGAGTAGTTCACCCTGGACTATGGGTCCATAGCAGTAGCTAGATGGTTGTCTTCTCCTCATTGTGCTTCATTGTTGGATCTTGTGAGCTGCCTAACATGATCAAGATCATCTATCTGTAATACTCTATATTGTGTTTGTCGGGATCCGATGGATAGAGAATACCATGTTATGTTAATTATCAAGTTATTGCATATGTGTTGTTTATGATCTTGCATGCTCTCCGTTATTAGTAGAGGCTCTGGCCAAGTTGATGCTAGTAACTCCAAGAGGGAGTATTTATGCTCGATAGTGGGTTCATGCCTGCATTGACACCTGGGACAGTGATAGAAAGTTCTAAGGTTGTGTTGTGCTGTTGCCACTAGGGATAAAACATTGATGCTATGTCCGAGGATGTAGTTATTGATTACATTACGCACCATACTTAATGCAATTGTCTGTTGCTTTGCAACTTAATACTGGAGGGATTCGGACGATAACCTGAAGGTGGACTTTTTAGGCATAGATGCAGTTGGATGGCGGTCTATGTACTTTGTCGTAATGCCCAATTAAATCTCACTATACTTATCATGACACGTATGTGCATTGTTATGCCCTCTCTATTTGTCAATTGTCCGACTGTAATTTGTTCACCCAACATGCTTTTATCTTATGGGAGAGACACCTCTAGTGAACTGTGGACCCCGGTCCATTCTTTTTAATACTGAAATACAAATCTGCTGCAATACTTGTTTTACTGTTTTCTCTGCAAACAATCATCTTCCACACAATTCGGTTAATCCTTTGTTACAGCAAGCCGGTGAGATTGACAACCTCACTGTTTCGTTGGGGCAAAGTACTTTGGTTGTGTTGTGCAGGTTCCACGTTGGCGCCGGAATCTCTGGTGTTGCACCGCACTACATCCCCGCCGCCATCAACCTTCAACGTGCTTCTTGGCTCCTCCTGGTTCGATAAACCTTGGTTTCTTTCTGAGGGAAAACTTGCTGCTGTGCACATCATACCTTCCTCTTGGGGTTGCCCAACGAACGTGTGAAATACACGCCATCAAGCTCTTTTTCCGGGCGCCGTTGCCGGGGAGATCAAGACACGCTGCAAGGGGAGTCTCCACTTCTCAATCTCTTTACTTTGTTTTTGTCTTGCTTTATTTTATTTACTACTTTGTTTGCTATATCAAAAACACAAAAAAATTGGTTACTTGTTTTACTTTACTTAATATCATGCATGTTTTTATCTCACTAGTTAAGCATAATGGAAAACAACAAAAATATGAGAGATCTTTATGAACTTTATCTTGAATTAGGACATGATGTGTTTGAAGAGAGAATTAAAAAACCCATGGAACTTTATATGCATGCTAATGGGAATGTTATTACTATGGATGCTTTGAACACCATTGTTGCTAATACTATGGAAAATTCTAAGCTTGGGGAAGCTGGCTCTGATGAGCATGATCTTTTTAGTCCCCCAAGCATTGAGGAGAAAATTTTCTTTTATGATTACAATATGCCTCCTATATAAGATGATAGTCACTTAGTTGAATTTGCTCCCACTACAACTAATAAAATTGATTATGCTTACGTGGAGAGTAATAATTTTATGCATGAGACTCATGATAAGAATGCTTTATGTGATAGTTACATTGTTGAGTTTGCTCATGATGCTACTGAAAATTATTATGAGAGAGGAAAATATGGTTGTAGAAATTTTCTTGTTACTAAAATGCCTCTCTATGTGCTGAAATTTTTGAAGCTACACTTGTTTTATCTTCCTATGCTTGTTACTTTGGTCTTCATGAACTTGTTTATTTACAAGATTCCTATGCATAGGAAGCATGTTAGACTTAAATTTGTTTTGAATTTGCCTCTTGATGCTCTCTTTTGCTTCAAATACTATTTCTTGCGAGTGCATCATTAAAACTGTTGAGCCCATCTTAATGGCTATAAAGAAAGAACTTCTGGGGAGATAACCCATGTGTTATTTTGCTACAGTATTTTGTTTTATATTTGTGTCTTGGAAGTTGTTTACTACAGTAGAAACCTCTCCTTATCTTAGTTTTGTGTTTTGTTGTGCCAAGTAAAGTCTTTGATAGTAAAGTAAGTACTAGATTTGGATTACTGCGCAGTTTCAGATTTCTTTGCTGTCACGAATCTGGGTCTACCTCCCTGTAGGAAGCTCATAAAATTAAGCCAATTTACGTGCATGATCCTCAGATATGTGCGCAACTTTCATTCAATTTGAGCATTTTCATTTGAGCAAGTCTGGTGGCCTAATAAAATCCATCTTTACGGACTGTTCTGTTTTGACAGATTCTGTCTTTTATTTTCGCATTGCCTCTTTTGCTATGTTGGATGAATTTCTTTGATCCATTAATGTCCAGTAGCTTTATGCAATGTCCAGAAGTGTTAAGAATGATTGTGTCACCTCTGAACATGTGAATTTTTATTATGCACTAACCCTCTAATGAGTTGTTTCGAGTTTGGTGTGGAGGAAGTTTTCAAGGATCAAGAGAGGAGTATGATGCAATATGATCAAGGAGAGTGAAAGCTCTAAGCTTGGGGATGCCCCGGTGGTTCACCCCTGCATATTCTAAGAAGACTCAAGCGTTTAAGCTTGGGGATGCCCAAGGCATCCCCTTCTTCATCGACAACATTATCAGAGTTCCTCCCCTGAAACTATATTTTTATTCCGTCACATCTTATGCACTTTGCTTGGAGCGTCGGTTTGTTTTTGTTTTTCTGTTTTGTTTGAATAAAATGGATCCTAGCATTCACTTTGTGGGAGAGAGACACGCTCCGCTGTAGCATATGGACAAGTATGTCCTTAGGCTCTACTCATAGTATTCATGGCGAAGTTTCTTCTTCGTTAAATTGTTATATGGTTGGAATTAGAAAATGCTACATGTAGTAATTCTAAAATGTCTTGGATAATTTGATACTTGGCAATTGTTATGCTCATGTTTAAGCTCTTGCATCATATACTTTGCACCCATTAATGAAGAAATACTTAGAGCTTGCTAATTTGGTTTGCATATTTGGTTTCTCTAGTGTCTAGATAACATCTAGTATTGAGTTTTGAACAACAAGGAAGACGGTGTAGAGTCTTATGATGTTTACAATATGTCTTTTATGTGAGTTTTGCTGTACCGTTCATCCTTGTGTTTGTTTCAAATAACCTTGCTAGCCTAAACCTTGTATCGAGAGGGAATACTTCTCATGCATCCAAAATACTTGAGCCAACCACTATGCCATTTGTGTCCACCATACCTACCTACTACATGGTATTTATCCGCCATTCCAAAGTAAATTGCTTGAGTGCTACCTTTAAAATTCCATCATTCACCTTTGCAATATATAGCTCATGGGACAAATAGCTTAAAAACTATTGTGGTATTGAATATGTACTTATGCATTTTATCTCTTATTAAGTTGCTTGTTGTGCAATAACCATGTTTTTCTGGGACGCCATCAACTATTCTTTGTTGAATATCATGTGAGTTGCTATGCATGTCCGTCTTGTCTGAAGTAAGAGAGATCTACCACCTTAATGGTTGGAGCATGCATATTGTTAGAGAAGAACATTGGGCCGCTAACTAAAGCCATGATTCATGGTGGAAGTTTCAGTCTTGGACACATATCCTCAATCTCATATGAGAATAATAATTGTTGCCACATGCTTATGCATTAAAGAGGAGTCCATTATCTGTTGTCCATGTTGTCCCGGTATGGATGTCTAAGTTGAGAATAATCAAAAGCGAGAAATCCAAAATGCGAGCTTTCTCCTTAGACCTTTGTACGAGGCGGCATGGAGGTACCCCATTGTGACACTTGGTTAAAACATGTGCATTGCAAAGATCCGGTGAGTCCAAGCTAATGAGGACAAGGTGCGGGCACTATTAGTATACTATGCATGAGACTTGCAACTTGTAAGATATAATTTACATAACTCATATGCTTTATTACTACCGTTGACAAAATTGTTTCATGTTTTCAAAATAAAAGCTCTAGCACAAATATAGCAATCGATGCTTTCCTCTTTGAAGGACCATTCTTTTTACTTTTATGTTGAGTCAGTTCACCTATCTCTCTCCACCTCAAGAAGCAAACACTTGTGTGAACTGTGCGTTGATTCCTACATACTTGCATATTGTACTTGTTATATTACTCTATATTGACAATTATCCATGAGATATACATGTTACAAGTTGAAAGCAACCGCTGAAACTTAATCTTCCTTTGTGTTGCTTCAATACCTTTACTTTGATTTATTGCTTTATGAGTTAACTCCTATGCAAGACTTATTGATGCTTGTCTTGAAGTACTATTCATGAAAAGTCTTTGCTTTATGATTCACTTGTTTACTCATGTCATTACCATTGTTTTGATCGCTGCATTCATTACATATGTTTACAAATAGTATGATCAAGGTTATGATGGCATGTCACTTCAGAAATTATCTTTGTTATCGTTTTACCTACTCGGGACGAGCAGAACTAAGCTTGGGGATTATTGATACGTCTCCGACGTATCGATAATTTCTTATGTTCTATGCCATATTATTGATGATACCTACATGTTTTATGCACACTTTATGTCATATTCGTGCATTTTTCTGGAACTAACCTATTAACAAGATGCCGAAGTGCTAGTTGCCGTTTTCTCGCTGTTTTTGGTTTCAGAAATCCTAGTAACGAAATATTCTCGGAATTGGACGAAACAAAGACCGAGGGCCTATTTCGCCACGAACCTTCCGTAAGACCGAAGAGCATACGAAGTGGGGCCACGAGGTGGCCAAACCACAAGGCGGCGCGGCCAAGGGGGCCCGCGCCGCCCGTGGTGTGGGCCCCTCGTCAGCCCCGACTCGCCCTTCCGCCTACTTAAAGCCTCCGTCGCGAAACCCCGAGGCGAAAAACCACGATACGGAAAACCTTACCGAGACGCCGCCGCCACCAATCCCATCTCGGGGGATTCTCGGAGATCTCCTCCGGCACCCTGCCGGAGAGGGATTCATCTCCCTGAGGACTCTACGCCGCCATGGTCGCCTCCGGAGTGATGAGTGAGTAGTTCACCCCGGACTATGGGTCCATAGCAGTAGCTAGATGGTTGTCTTCTCCTCATTGTGCTTCATTGTTGGATCTTGTGAGCTGCCTAACATGATCAAGATCATCTATCCGTAATACTCTATGTTGTGTTTGTCGGGATCCGATGGATAGAGAATACCATGTTATGTTAATTATCAAGTTATTGCATATGTGTTGTTTATGATCTTGCATGCTCTCCGTTATTAGTAGAGGCTCGGCCAAGTTGATGCTAGTAACTCCAAGAGGGAGTATTTATGCTCGATAGTGGGTTCATGCTCGCATTGACACCGGGACGATGGGATGAAAGTTCTAAGGTTGTGTTGTGTTGTTGCCACTAGGGATAAAACATTGATGCTATGTCCGAGGATGTAGTTATTGATTACATTACGCACCATA
>NC_061510.1:250230022-250244892 GCF_022539505.1 Lolium rigidum | reverse complement strand
AATAAAGCTCAAAGTTTTCTAATGAGCTTTACTTTAATATAATTGTTCATCTTATTTATTAATGATCATTTACTTAATGAATTTCCTCAATTGAATTATTTATGTAATTATTTAATGTTTGAATTTGAAATTCAAATTCAACCTTGGTTTGAATTCAACCATGTCATATCATTTGGAATTCAACCAAGCAAACTCTCCTTTCTTAACTCAAAACCCTAATCTAGTTAGGTGAGTTGCAAGTTTGTCGCACTCTCGAAACCCTAACCCTGTACGGTGTCGAGAGAGAAACTTGTCCCCCTTCGATGCAGTTTTTGTTTAAAAGCGCGAAATTTCCCCAGAATTTACTATGCAATGCACATCCCTTTCTAAAATCTACCCCTCGATTGTCTCTAAACCTGGGACATTACACCTTCCAAAACAACAGGTTTAGAAGGACCTGGCTTCCTACCAACTTTCTTCCCCTGGTATAGAAAAAAGCATAAAAAAACAAACATTTAAAAACCACAAAAAAATTAATGAGAAGAGGAAGTTCACACCAACATGAACACAGAAGTTCACACTACACTAACCTTGGCAGGAGTTTCAAAGTCTGATTCATCGCTAACCAATTCTGTACGACTCTTCTTAGCATTGCACTACATAAAAATGAGATGCATAAAAAGGGAAGAGTTCAGATTCAATAAACAAAGAAGTTCACAGTGGAAGAATTATGTAAAAATGAACAAAACAAAAATAACCTTGCCAGCAGCAACACCATCTTCAGTGGAATCTGGGACATATGTCTCATCGACATCAATCTTACGTTTACGGTGACCCAGACGTGATTTCCCAGGAGATGAAACTCGTTTCGAAGCAACGGTGGAGTGGACGATGAGCAGACAACACGTAGGCTGCGCCGCACAGGATTTGTAGCCTGGACAGAAGCAGCAGATTTTATTTAAAAAATAGAGAAGTTCACAATGGTACACATATGTAAAAGTGAACAAAAAAGGAATTTAACAGAATAAACAAAATAAGAACATAAAAAGAAATAACCTTGTCAGCAGCAACATCTTCTTGAGTGGCACCTGGGGCGTATGTCTGCTGCAAAGGATCTCTGGCCTGGGCAGCAGCAGCAGCAGCAGCAGCTTTCCCCAGAGGTGAATTCTCTTTTATCTTCCTGCAAACAACCCTTTCTTTCCTCACTTTAGGAGGAATAATTTCAGCAAGCACATTCATCACGTGTGCTTTCGGCAGCCTCGCCGTCACGTGGAACATCATTGACAACGGCATTACCCTTAGCGGACTTTGCTTTCGCGAGGTATTTCCGGTAATATGTAGTCAATTTCTCCCGGTGCTGAGCAAATTTAGCAGCTTTGTCTCTCCTTTTCCTTCGCAAGTCTGTTCTTCAACCATATAATCCCGAGTAACTATTTGAGTACCAGCCACAGATCGAGATTGGGTTTCTTCCATCACAGGTGTAGCTTCAACCGGTTCAGATTCAAGAACTTGCCGCAGAGGAGTATAATCAAAAACAGGGCTGCCCATGTTACCCTTCTCAACGACAGGAGTCCCGTCAAATACCGGGGATCTAAGAAACGCGGTAAACTGTCAGCAGAATATGCAGCAAAATCCTGGTTCAGCAAATCCAGAGATTCTCTTATAGTCTTGTCAGCTGCATAACACAAAACAAAAAACACAAAAAAGAGTAAAAAATGTAATCAAGAAAGCTTGTATGGATTGCAGGAAAAGGAAGTTCACTAGAAAATGTTAGTGAGGTTCACATATGTATGTTCCTAACCTGACTCATCAGCATCATCTGTCATATTAGAAGATAAATTCCCCAAACCAGAAAACACAGCATCACCAGTAATCATCAACATGATCAAATACCTTCCCTAAAAAATACAAAAAACAAAAAAATTCAATCTCAGAAACATAGGAAAAAAATTCATGTTCAGACTTATACTTCCTATGTGCAGCAAAAATGTTAATTTCATGATTCACTTTTAACAAATAACAGCCTGTACATGAAAATAAACATTATACATAGGAAGAATGAACATAATTAATACAGTGAGTTCAATTAAATGACAAGTAGTTCATAACATGTGCTATACAGAAACACAGATAAATAGATAGAACCATAAATGGTGACCACGGGGAATTATAACACAGAAAAAAAGCCTACAGAAAAGCAAACCCTAGAACAAAAATAAATGGGCCAGTCGTAGGACAGAACAAAAACATGGATATTTCATTTTTGACAACGCAAGAATAAAGCATGAATTTATGGGTAGTAAAAAATACAAATCCGAAAAACAAACCTCCACCACCAGTCGAAGCATCCTTATCCATCACTCACAGAGAAATAAAAAGAGGAACGGACTCCCCAACCAAAAATTGAAGCCGACCAGCCCGTCTGGGACGAACTAGAACCACCGCGAAGAAGAATCAGAGTAGCGCCGGAGTTCCAACCGCCGGCCGAACGGGGAAATATCGCCGGCAAACACCGAAGACGGCGAGGACGAGCAAACTGCAGCGAACCTAGGGTTTAGACCAAAGGGGAAATGGTGGATTTCGAGTAGAACGAAGGAATAACAACAGGGGACGGGGGATAGCAAACGATGCGGGGGGCAGCAGTTACCTAGAGCGCCGCCGCCATTGCAGAGAGGATGTAGCAGTTTCGGGATGTCCGCCTGCGAGTGGGGGAAGTGGGGAGTGCGAAGGAGAAGGCGCAGACAAGAGGAGTAAAAAGAGGAGTTGGAAATAACTGCACCAAATTTATATTAAAAAAAAGAGGCAACAATAAAAAAAAACACTGAAACGTTACCTTTGTCGGTCAGATAGAAACAAACAGGAAGTTCACATTTAACTGCGACTGCGATTCACTTTGTCTAAAAAAGAAAGAAAAAATATAGGATGGGAGGGTCACACCCGCACTGTCCCCACAACCATTACGAAGTTCACTTGCAAAACACGTCGTGGGTTCACTCATCCCAAAAAACGGTATTTGGGTATGTTTTAAAAACATTAATTGATTTCCTAATATAGCGGGTAGGAGTTTCCCACCACAATTACGAAGTGCACTTCTGTAAACGCAAGGAGTTCACTAATCTTAAAAAAGGTATTACACTCTATTTTAAACATTTATTAAAAAACCTTTTATTCATTTCCTAGTATGGGGGGGTCCCCCCCAACCCCCTCCCCCCTTTAATGGTACAAGAATAAAAAAATTAACACTGGTTAATTTATACATGGAGTTAAAAGAAAAAGAATACCAGAAGTAAACTGACAGCAGTTCACGTAATAAAGTAACAGCAGTTCATTTTCAGATAAAAAAAGATAAAAACATGCGTATGAATGGAAAAACAATAATACAACAAAAATGGATAGTACATTAAAAGGGAAGTTCACAACTTACAAACAGAGAGATACATACATGCTCGATGTGGATTTACATGTGAAATAGAGGCCACAACTTATCTGAAAAGATGTAAATCAAACATGCAATTGACAAAAGTTCATGCATTCCGGTAGTTCACATCATAAAATTAAAGAAGTTCATTTGTTATAACACCAACAAACATGCACTGCCGGTAATGAAAAACAGAGCGAGAGACTTGTAAGCTACGAAAAAACCCACATATAACAAGCATTATCTGGATTCTGTTACTACATCAAAGTGTAAGCATGAACACCACCGCGTCATCAATGCATCAACTGAGGAAAACATAACTACACAAGCATAGGCAAATACCGAACTAAGCAAAAGAACATAGATCTGTGAAAACAAAATTCGTGGATAAGGATCAAAAGCAAACCTATCAAAACAAAAAATCCTACAGGGGAGAGAGACCCAATACCATTACCGAAGACAAAACAAAGCGCGAGAATAGAACGACGGAGCCATCAACCTCGAGGATTTCCACGTAGAAGAACGCCGAAGCTGTGCGACGCCCATCGGAAAAAACAAATCTGCAGATCAAGATAAAAAAGATAAGACCAATGTCCGGATAGCATAGAAGAGACTGTGCCGCAGACATCGACGATCTGCGATGCACCAGTGGAGAACAAATCCGTCGATGGAGCGTCGGATACGAGCACGGAGATGAGCCGCCACCGTCGCCGAAGTTCTAACAAACGCATCGAGCAAAAAAAGGAGGAGCTCGGGAGCGAGCAAGGGAGGAAATCGCCAGGGAGGAGCTCGGGAGCGAGCAGGGGTGGAAAACGCCGGGGAAGAGCTCGGGAGCGAGCAGGGGGGAAATCGCCATGGAAGAGCTCGGGAGCGAGCGAGGGAGGGGTGGGGAGCGAGCACGGAGGAGGTGGGTAGCGAGCGGGAGGTGGGACACGTAACGGTTCGCTTCTCGTAGGAAGTTCACACGCGAGCGGGAGCGGGACGCGAGCGGGACGTGGGAGGCGAAAATATGAAGACTCACGGGAAGTTCGCATGCGATAAGTTAGGAAGTTCAGAAAGGGTTCGAGAATAGTTATTCTCGAACCGGTTCGAGAATAGCAGACCTATATATATATATACATATATATATATATATATATATATTGTCCTAACTATATTGTTGTGCACGCTATTATGCAGAATGAAGATTAGGGAATGCAGAATAAGGAACATCCATGATGTTGGGTTCATTGACCCACAAATCGTTAATGCTATGTGTTAGAACAACACCCCGCCGACGTGGAGCAAGACCTGTGGCTTTTTCTTACAAAGCAGCAACTCAAAAGTGAAATTCTATTTCCTTTGCATTTTGGGTGAGTGTTTCTGTCTTGAGCATATTATCTTTTGTTTACTCCATGCATGGTATGTGGCTAATCGATGAGTTATGCATGATCGTGCATGTATCGTGTCCGCAGGTTCCACTCGGATTCCGCTCATAATTCAATTTCACACCTCCTCAGTTATCGTCATCGACTATCTGAATATGGATCCAAAGCTTTGGGTCGACATGAGAAAAATGATGCAAAAGTAATTATTTTCATTCATTTGCGCTCTATATCGATCGGCCTATTTCGTTCATTTCCTAATATCAAGTAACTAATAACTCTCTTGTTCATTTAATTTTCTTTGCCTCGTAGGGTTTGGAGACGGTTCGTAGATGAAAAGGTCAGTGATTTCAAAAAAGAGCTAGAATTTAAAAGATCACTGACTGGGGATATTCAGCCACCGGGGACCAATCTATGTGGATACTATGTTTGTGAGATGATCCGGAGATACACCTCTGAGCGGCAGCCGTCGGAAAACAACCTCAAGAGGAATAACCTCCGGAAGACGCTTAGTCCAGAAGCTCGCTTCCGACCACTTCAAGAGGAACTAGCAGGATGGTTCATGAGGGAAGTCCTCAATCCTAAAGGAGAACACTATTACGAGGTCGTAGAAGTGTGGATGAAGAAGTAAATTATGTATGGAAACTTGTTCAAAATTGTATATGGTCATCCGATATTGAATATATATTGTATATTCCTCTTGAATTTTCTTGGTTCTAATTTCAAATTTGTTTGAAATTGTACATTCATATGCATGTATATAGTACCATAGAATATGTGTACTGAAACTTCTTCAAAATTAAAATATAAAAGAAATAAAACAATTACAAACTAAAAAGAAACCAGATTTAGGGGGGGCTAAAACCCTAAACCTGCGGAGGTCTTTAATCGCGGTTGGCCAGGAGAACCGCGACTAAAGGTACTCCGCCCCGACGGACTGCTGGCGGCCACGTGGACGTGCCTTTAGTCCGCCTTTAGTCGCGCTTAATTGGTCGCGGTTGCGCAACCACGACCAAAGCCCGTTTTTCTACCAGTGCCAGAATGTTAACGGGATGTGATTTTTAATGCAAACTCCAAAAGGTAGATCGATTTTGAGTGAATGTTGCAACTTCCCAAAAATATGTATCTGCGTAGAGACATTTACAAAAAATATATGTTTAAAAACATTGACAAAAATACCCTCCTACCCAAATTAATGAATGTAGTAATATACTAATATAAATGTACTTGTGAGGTGTGTCAATAAGTTTGCGCCAGAGGGAGTAGGATAGTGCCCTCGCCTAAGGCTAGCCATAGTGGTAAGTATCATGTAGTAATATCATGCATATGATACTACTACATGATACTATCTCTATAGTGGGTAGTATCATGAAGTATTATCATAGTTATGATATATTTATTAGTTTTTAAAATCTCAATGCAAATTTGTGTACAAGATTTGTTTAACATTAATTTTTCTCGTTGTTTGCGCTATGATACGGTATCTACCTATGTTACTCTAATCTCCTCTCTCCTCCTTAATTAGCTGCCACATCAGTATTTTTGTGAGACCAATGTGCATGATACTAACTATGATACTAGCACTATGACTAGCCTAAGGCGCCGATCAACAGAAGGGCCCGAGTGGACACATAATAATGTAGGCTAGTAAGTAAGAAGTAAAATCACTAACACTCACGAGTTATTTTTCCTAATAAAAACACATTACAGATCAATAAATCTCATAATACACTTATTCCACAACAACAATATCTTAGTGGCAAAAAGGAAGGAAGATTTCATGTGAGGAAATGTCGTCATGGCTTCTAGGAACCCAGCTCCGCTGTTACCTTTTGACATTCTCCGTCTTGACCAACACCATAGAAAATCGCAACTTCGATATGTCTCTGAAAGCGGAGCTTCGCATCGTGCCCCCTTGAAGCCCCACGAGTTGATGTTTGTGACCGCGCCCGACCGGATCCCCTCCAATCTAAAGGCCTAGGAGCACTTTGTCAATCCATGAAGACAGTCGGTGGAGGAATCCGAAACTCGTCGGTGGCCAGATTGGAGCTAAGGCGATCAGCAACATCAGAACGGCGGGCTGCCAACCCTACGTATTTTATTCTAGAAGGGCACGACACTGGAGAGGTTCATCTCCACCGTCCTGCAACCAACCATGACGGGTGACAACGTCCCAAGACGTGGAGTCCGAGGAGCTGCGCTAGCGCATGCCGAACCAAGCCCCAAGTCCGGCCCGATGGTTGACGCCGCCCCAACCCCGCATCACAGCACAGGGGCGCTGCCCCCGCCTCAGCACTCCGCAGACATGACACGGATGGCGCATCCCTCGCCTCAGTTCGTCGCTGCCCTCCTCCCCTAAGCTGCATTTGGCAATTGGGGCACCACCGGCACGGCAAGGGCCGGCGGAAGCAGTGGCCCTACGGTGTTCTCCTGGTGGCACTAGCGTTATCCTTATCCCCCCTCTGCCACCCCCCCCCCCCCAGGGTGCAGCGGGAGAGGGTGTGTTTTCCAACTGAATCAAGTCCCATGGTAGAAGGTAGAGAAGGAAGATGACATGATAGGTGTGGTAACATGATCCAAAAGATGCTTCCTTCTCGTGATGAGTGACGATCACCGTTGAATCCTTACTTGGTTGGTTCAGTTCTCACCATCCCCCTGGTAAAGGTTTGAGCATCTCCACTCGTTGGCGCTCCCCACGGTGAAATCCGGACGAAACAACCGCCGGATTGGACGAAATTAAGTCGTGGGGAGTACCGTATTTCCAGTCGTCCACCCGGAGTTCGGCGGACATAGTTTAAATTCAAACAAAGCGTCGTCCCGCGCTACAAGTACGACCAGTTGATCGGCAAAAAGGAGCAAAAGGATCAGCCACAGATCGGCGATCGGAGGAAAATTACACGCAAACAGGCTCATCGGCAGTCCCGGCCGGCACGGCGGTGTCCGACGGACCAGTTTCCTCACACGCCGTGGCCGAAGCGGCTGCGGCAGTCGACGTCGCAGCAGCGGCAGTGGACGTCGAAGCAGCGGCAGTCGATGAGGTAGACGGCGAGGAAGACGAGGTAGGAGCCGGCGGAGACGACGAAGGACTGGCCGGAGTGGCTCGGAGGATGTCGCTGCGGTGGCCCTGGTACCAATTCCTCGTCCATCAGTTCCATGTTTCCGCCGCCCATCAGGAACGCCAAGTCTGTGTTCCTCTTCTTCGCCGCCGCCGTCGTCTTCAGCAGGGCGATCCGGGCGCCTTGGTTGGCGAGCATCTCCCGCCACCTGCCGTCGAACTTGTCGTTCCTCCCGTCGGCGTGCGACCTCAAGTCGGCCCAACACTTGTCGATCGACGCCTGCATCCTGTCGGCGGGATTGCCCATCTTTTTGATCTCTTTGAGCTTCTTCTGGCCGAGTTCAGGGTGCCCTTCCGCCGCGCCAGCTGATACGTCTCCGACGTATCGATAATTTCTTGTGTTCCATGCCACATTATTGATGATATCTACATGTTTTATGCACACTTTATGTCATATTCGTGCATTTTCTGGAACTAACCTATTAACAAGATGCCGAAGAGCCAGCTTGCTCGTTTTCTGCTGTTTTTGGTTTCAGAAATCCTAGTAACGAAATATTCTCGGAATTGGACGAAATCAACGCCCAGGGTCCTATTTTTCCACGAAGCTTCCAGAACACCCGAGAGTCGCCAGAGGGGGGCCCTGTGGGCCCCAAACGATAGCCCGGCGCGGCCAGAGGGGGGGGCCGCGCCCCCCTGTTGTGTCGGTGCCTCATTGACCTTCTGACGCCGCCTCTTCGCCTATATAAAGGTCCCAGACCTAAAACCTCGATACGAAAAAGCCACGGTACGAGAAACCTTCCAGAGCCGCCGCCATCGCGAAGCCAAGATCTGGGGGACATGAGTCTCTGTTCCGGCACGCCGCCGGGACGGGGAAGTGCCCCCGGAAGGCTCCTCCATCAACACCACCGTCATCTTCATCAACGCCGCTCGTCTCCCATGAGGAGGGAGTAGTTCTCCATCGAGGCTCGGGGCTGTACCGGTAGCTATGTGGTTCATCTCTCTCCTATGTACTTCAATACAATAATCTCATGAGCTGCCTTACATGATTGAGATTCATATGATGATGCTTGTAATCTAGATGTCATTATGCTAGTCAAGTGGGTTTTACTTACGTGATCTCCGGAGACTCCTTGTCCCACGTGTGTAAAGGTGACAGTGTGTGCACCGTGTGGGTCTCTTAGGCTATATTTCACAGAATACTTATTCGCTCTTATGAATGGCATAGTGAAGTGCTTATTTATATCTCTTTATGATTGCAATGTGTTTTGTATCACAATTTATCTATGTGCTACTCTAGTGATGTTATTAAAGTAGTTTTATTCCTCCTGCACGGTGTAATGGTGACAAGTGTGTGCATCCGTGTTAGTACTTGGCGTAGGCTATGATCATGATCTCTTGTAGATTATGAAGTTAACTATTGCTATGATGGTATTGATGTGATCTATTCCTCCTACATAGTGTGAAGGTGACAGGTGTGCATGCTATGTTAGTACTTGGTTTAGTTGTGTTGATCTTTCATGCACTCTAAGGTTATTTAAATATGAACATTGAATATTGTGGAGCTTGTTAACTCCGGCATTGAGGGTTCGTGTAATCCTACGCAATTAGTGGTGTTCATTATCCAACAAGAGAGTGTAGAGTATGCATTTATCTATTCTGTTATGTGATCAAAGTTGAGAGTGTCCACTAGTGAAATTCTAATCCCTAGGCCTTGTTCCTAAATACTGCTATCGCTGCTTGTTTACTGTTTTACTGCGTTACTACTGCTTGTTTACTGTCCTGGGCAAAGCACTTTTCTGGTGCCGTTGCCACTTGCTCATACTTATTTATACCACCCGTATTTCACTATCTCTTCGCCGAACTAGTGCACCTATTAGGTGTGTTGGGGACACAAGAGACTTCTTGCTTTGTGGTTGCGGGGTTGCATGAGAGGGATATCTTTGACCTCTTCCTCCCCGAGTTCGATAAACCTTGGGTGATCCACTTAAGGGAAACTTGCTGCTGTTCTACAAACCTCTCGCTCTTGGAGGCCCAACACTGTCTACAAGAATAGAAGCTCCCGTAGACATCAAGCTATTTTCTCGGCGCCGTTGCCGGGGAGGAAAGGTAAAAGGTACTCACACTCCGGATCTCGGCTACTAAGCTATTTTCGCCGTTGTAAGTACTCGAAGCTATTTCCTTTAGATCCTGCAATTGCATCTTGTTGTTTCTTGTTTACACTAGTTTGGCATAATGGACAACAATGAGCTTCTTATTCTATTTCCTGATTTAAGACATGGATGGTTTGATGCGAAAATTAAAAAACCTATGGAACATATTAGTATGAACGCTTTGAACACCATTGTTGCTAATGATATGGAAAATTCTAAGCTTGGGGAAGCTGGCTTTAATGAGCATGATATTTTTAGTCCCCCAAGCATTGAGGAGAAAATTTACTTTGATGATACTTTGCCTCCTATTTATGATGATTATAATGATATTGGTCTTTTAGTACCGCCTGTTATGGAGGATAAATTTGATTATGATTACAATATGCCTCCTATACTTGATGATGAGAATAATAATGATAGATACTTTGTTGAATTTGCTCCCACTACAACTAATAAAATTGATTATGCCTATGTGGAGAGTAATAATTTTATGCATGAGACTCATGATAAGAATGCTTTATGTGATAGTTATATTGTTGAGTTTGCTCATGTTGCTACTGAAAGTTATTATGAGAGAGGGAAACATGGTTATATGCATCTTAATAATATTAAGTTTCCCCTCTTTATGTTGAGAATCTTGAAGTTACTCGTGTTTTATCCTCTTATGCTTGTCACTTTGTTCTTCATGAATTCATTTGTGTACAAGATTACTTTTCATAGGAAGCATGTTAGGCTTAAATTTGTTTTGAATTTGCCTCTTGATGCTCTCTTTTACTTCAAATACTATTTCTTGCGAGTGCATCATTAAAACTGCTGAGCCCATCTTAATGGCTATAAAGAAAGAACTTCTTGGGAGATAACCCATGTGTTTATTTTGCTACAGTACCTCTATTTTATATTTGTGTCTTGGAAGTTGTTACTACTGTAGCAAACTCTCCTTATATTAGTTTTGTTGCATTGTTGTGCCAAGTAAAGTCTTTGATAGTAAAGTCAATACTAGATTTGGATTACTGCGCAGAAACAGATTTTTGCTGTCACGAATCTGGGCCCAATTCTCTGTAGGTAACTCAGAAAATTATGTCAATTTACGTGAGTGATCCTCAGATATGTACGCAACTTTCATTCAATTTGAGCATTTTCATTTGAGCAAGTCTGGTGCCTTTTTAAAATTTGTCTTTACGGACTGTTCTGTTTTGACAGATTCTGCCTTTTATTTCGCATTGCCTCTTTTGCTGTGTTGGATGGATTTCTTTGTTCCATTAACGTCCAGTAGCTTTGTGCAATGTCCAGAAGTGTTAAGAATGAATGTGTCACCTCTGAACATGTGAATTTTCAATTATGCACTAACCCTCTAATGAGTTGTTTCGAGTTTGGTGTGGAGGAAGTTTTCAAGGGTCAAGAGAGGAGGATAATATACTATGATCAAGAAGAGTGAAAAGTCTAAGCTTGGGGATGCACCCGTGGTTCATCCCTGCATATTTCAAGAAGACTCAAGCATCTAAGCTTGGGGATGCCCAAGACATCCCCTTCTTCATCGATAACATTATCAGGTTCCTCCCCTGAAACTATATTTTTATTCAGTCACATCTTATGTACTTTACTTGGAGCGTCTGTTTGCTTTTGTTTGTGTTTTTGTTTGAATAAATGCTTGTGTGGGAGAGAGACACGCTCCGCTGGTTCATATGAACACATGTGTTCTTAGCTTTCAATATTCATGGCGAAGGTTGAATCTTCTTCGTTAAATTGTTATATGGTTGGAATCGGGAAATGCTACATGTAGTAATTCTAGAATGTCTTGAATAATTTGATACTTGGCAATTGTTGTGCTCATGTTTAAGCTCTTGCATCATATACTTTGCACCTATTAATGAAGAAATACATAGAGCTTGCTAAAATTTGGTTTGCATATTTGGTCTCTCTAAAGTCTAGATAATTTCTAGTATTGAGTTTTGAACAACAAGGAAGACGGCGTAGAGTCTTATAATGTTTAGAATATGTCTTTTATGTGAGTTTTGCTGCACCGGTTCATCCTTGTGTTTGTTTCAAATAACCTTGCTAGCCTAAACCTTGTATCGAGAGGGAATACTTCTCATGCATCCAAAATCCTTGAGCCAACCACTATGCCATTTGTGTCCACCATACATACCTACTACATGGTATTTCTCCGCCATTCCAAAGTAAATTGCTTGAGTGCTACCTTTAAATTTCCATCATTTACCTTTGCAATATATAGCTCATGGGACAAATAGCCTAAAAACTATTGTGGTATTGAATATGTACTTATGCACTTTATCTCTTATTAAGTTGCTTGTTGTGCGATAACCATGTTCCCGGGGACGCCATCTACTCTTTGTTGAATATCATGTGAGTTGCTATGCATGTTCGTCTTGTCACGAAGTAAGGGCGGTTTTCACAATCAAATGGTTTGAGTATGCATACTCGTTAGAGAAGAACATTGGGCCACTAACTGAAGCCATGAATCATGGTGGAAGTTTCGGTTTGGACATAAAACCTCAATCTCTTATGAGAATATTAACTGTTGTTGAATGCTTAAGCATTAAAAGAGGAGTCCATTATCTGTTGTCTATGTTGTCCCGGTATGGGTGTCTAAGTTGAAGAATGATCAAAAGCGAGAAATCCAATGCGAAATTTCTCCTTAGACCCTTGTACAGGAGGCATAGAGGTACCCCTTTGTGACACTTGGTTGAAACATATGCTATGCAATGATAATCCGTGTTAATCCAAGCTAATTAGGACAAGGTGCGGGCACTATTAGTATACTATGCATGAGGCTTGCAACTTGTAAGATATAATTTACATAACTCATATGCTTTATTACTACCGTTGACAAAATTGTTTCATGTTTTCAAAATAAAAGCTCTAGCACAAATATAGCAATCGATGCTTTCCTCTTTGAAGGACCATTCTTTTTTACTTTTATGTTGAGTCAGTTCACCTATCTCTCTCCATCTCAAGAAGCAAACACTTGTGTGAACTGTGCATTGATTCCTACATACCTGCATATTGCATTTGTTATATTACTCTATGTTGACAATTATCCATGAGATATACATGTTACAAGTTGAAAGCAACCGCTGAAACTTAATCTTCCTTTGTGTTGCTTCAATACCTTTACTTTGATTTATTGCTTTATGAGTTAACTCTTATGCAAGACTTATTGATGCTTGTCTTGAAGTACTATTCATGAAAAGTCTTTGCTTTATGATTCACTTGTTTACTCATGTCATTACCATTGTTTTGATCGCTGCATTCATTACATATGTTTACAAATAGTATGATCAAGGTTATGATGGCATGTCACTTCAGAAATTATCTTTGTTATCGTTTTACCTCGCTCGGGACGAGCAGAACTAAGCTTGGGGATGCTGATACGTCTCCGACGTATCGATAATTTCTTATGTTCCATGCCACATTATTGATGATATCTACATATTTTATGCACACTTTATGTCATATTCGTGCATTTTCTGGAACTAACCTATTAACAAGATGCCGAAGAGCCAGTTGATGTTTTCTGCTGTTTTTGGTTTCAGAAATCCTAGTAACGAAATATTCTCGGAATTGGACGAAATCAACGCCCAGGGTCCTATTTTTCCACGAAGCTTCCAGAACACCCGAGAGTCGCCAGAGTGGGGCCCTGTGGGCCCCAGACGATAGCCCGGCGCGGCCAGAGGGGGGGCCGCGCCCCCCTGTTGTGTCAGCGCCTTGTTGACCTTCTGACGCCGCCTCTTCGCCTATATAAAGGTCCCAGACCTAAAACCTCGATACGAAAAAGCCACGGTACGAGAAACCTTCCAGAGCCGCCGCCATCGCGAAGCCAAGATCTGGGGGACAGGAGTCTCTGTTCCGGCACGCCGCCGGGACGGGGAAGTGCCCCCGGAAGGCTTCTCCATCAACACCACCGCCATCTTCATCAACGCTGATGTCTCCCATGAGGAGGGAGTAGTTCTCCATCGAGGCTCGGGGCTGTACCGGTAGCTATGTGGTTCATCTCTCTCCTATGTACTTCAATACAATAATCTCATGAGCTGCCTTACATGATTGAGATTCATATGATGATGCTTGTAATCTAGATGTCATTATGCTAGTCAAGTGAGTTTTACTTATGTGATCTCCGGAGACTCCTTGTCCCACGTGTGTAAAGGTGACAGTGTGTGCACCGTGTGGGTCTCTTAGGCTATATTTCACAGAATACTTATTCGCTATTATGAATGGCATAGTGAAGTGCTTATTTATATCTCTTTATGATTGCAATGTGTTTTGTATCACAATTTATCTATGTGCTACTCTAGTGATGTTATTAAAGTAGTTTTATTCCTCCCGCACGGTGTAATGGTGACGAGTGTGTGCATCCGTGTTAGTACTTGGCGTAGGCTATGATTATGATCTCTTGTAGATTATGAAGTTAACTATTGCTATGATGGTATTGATGTGATCTATTCCTCCTACATAGTGTGAAGGTGACGAGTGTGCATGCTATGTTAGTACTTGGTTTAGTTGTGTTGATCTTTCATGCACTCTAAGGTTATTTAAATATGAACATTGAATATTGTGGAGCTTGTTAACTCCGGCATTGAGGGTTCGTGTAATCCTACGCAATTAGTGGTGTTCATCATCCAACAAGAGAGTGTAGAGTATGCATTTATCTATTACGTTATGTGATCAAAGTTGAGAGTGTCCACTAGTGAAATTCTAATCCCTAGGCCTTGTTCCTAAATATCGCTATCGCTGCTTGTTTCATTGTTTCTATCGCGTTACTACTGCTGCGTTACTACTCGCTTGTTTACTTGTCCCGGGCAAAGCACTTTTCCGGTGCCGTTGCCACTGCTCATACTTATTTATACCACATGTATTTCACTATCTCTTCGCCGAACTAGTGCACC